>NC_139951.1:35353244-35360744 GCF_963454915.1 Gymnoscopelus microlampas | reverse complement strand
ACAAACACTGATGTAATGTTAGTACTTTAGAGAGAAGAGCAAAGATGGCGGAGGCAAGAAAGGAGGGAAGATTAATCACATCACTTTTTTTTATGTCAGCAGGAGGGATGCAGAGACTGCAACTATTTCCTGGCTGTGGTGTGCCCTTTAAAAGACATCTGCACAGATGCAAGACACACGTGTTACAGTTACACCGTGCGTGCACACACACACACACACACACACACACACACACACACACACACACACACACACACACACACAGTCACACACACACACACACACACACACACACACACACAGTCACACACACACACACACACACACACACACACACACACACACACACACACACACACACACACACACACACACACACACACACACACACACACACACATCCATACTACCTCCACTGGTCTGTGAACTACAAGCGTGCCAGCTGAATGCGTACAGATGATAAGCACAAGTAAATATCCCTGAGATGCCGACTCCAGCTGTGCTATATAGATTATGAGTTCCCAAGTGTATAAACGACTGTTTATCTTGTACGCACTGAATATTCACTATCCACCATTCTCTGGCCATCCGTTAGAAGTCTTCCGGCGTTGAAGCCACAGCCAAGCCATAACGGATGTCATTGAGTGATGATATCAGCCGAATAGACTAATGTCTGTGGCTCAGACCCGGTTGTGGGTTGGGGTCCGGTACATCTGCCCATCAGCCCCTCTGGGGAGAGACACTGTGAATAAAGCAGACACGGCTGGGATGTTATTGGTGCCATGTTATCTGAGCGAGGGGCAGTAAAGGCTGTCTGCTAAAGCGAAACAACAGCCGGGCCGATGTTCCGCATGCTGAGGCACTGAGGGTAGCAAATGTCAGGTAGATACTAATAACAACACGCGCACGCACATGCACACGCACACACACACAACCGCACAGACACACCTCCTGTCGGCGAGAAACGAAGCGGAGTTCAGTTCTCAAGTTTGTACAAGGCTGCTGCACACAGATGAAGTGGTTTCTCTAGAGAGATGTGTTCCGTGGGGAGTAGCTGTGAATTACAGCTTCCTGGGTAATTGGGTTAGGGCACGTGTGCTACTGGCTGCTTGTAAGGGCAGGATGTACTGTAGAGCCGGGTCCCACATGAAGTACTATAGACCTTAGTTCCACAAGATCCGCCATGCTAATCCACCTCAAGTATTAAGTGTTCGCACAAAAGTGTTGGAATGATACTGTGTTTAGCATAAGTCTTTTATTGACGATTAAGGGGGAAGGGGGGTATTGCATCATCCTTCGGATCTCTACCCACTCAGCTATGGTCGCCCCAACGGCCAGGTTACAGGTGGGAAATAGGAGGAATGGGGTGTACTGTCAAGCTCTGCTCCACACAAAATAAAATCTGAGAGTGTGAAAACCATCCCAAATGGACCCATTAGGCAGTTAAATAAGGCAGAGGAAGGCCGTGGTTGACTTACAGATGTGCTCTTAACACACAGGTGTTTTTGCTCACTCAGGCGTTAAGAACACGAGGGCTGTTACATAACACCAGAACGCCACAAACACTGGCCAGCTCAGGTGGAGCCGCGGGGCACGGCGATCAACAGCAGGGACCGCGAAGTGCATGACAGTGACCATCTTGTGACCTGGATATGCTGGAGGGAATGGTTTGTGTTAATGGAAAACAGTTTGCATCAGTTGTATAGACAGAACTCTGCTGTGCGACGCTAGCATCAAGGAGGGAAGGGGTGTTTCCTTTATGGTGGCAGAGTCCAGTTGTTCCTCGTGTTGGCATGGCATCCGCGAGCATTCGGAGGGCATGTGAATGAGTGTGAATGGGATTGGGGGAAGTGGTCACCATGGAAACTGGTTAATGTTTTCTTTCTTTCTTTGCTCACGTCTAGTGTTTATAAGCCCAGGCAGTTGTCGGAGCTTCTACGCCATTTGGTCCAGTTTGTTTATTTTCCCATCACTGACAACCTGCCCCACAACAGTCCACCTCTGTTACGACGTTGTTCAACACTTCACATCCGTGCAAGGGGTTTCATATGAAACTGCATGGCAAAAGCATCTGTATGTTTTTATGTCACACACCCAAGTGTTAAATAATAGCAAAATGGCTGCCACGTGAATATGGTCAACATTCACCTTATTCGGGCATGGCCATGTAGGGGAGTAGGGGGGGTCAAGGGGTTTCCTGTTTACATGTCTGCTTATAATAACTTTGGGCTTGTTTTTTAAGTGTAGTTGCTTATTTGGGCTTGCTTCCAAATGTTTTTTAAACCAGTGATTCCCAATTTTTTTTACGTGGTATGGATCCCCAGATTAATATATATTTGCCCGCGGACCCTCTTCTGAAAATATTTTGTGCCAGCCAGGGACCCCCATACAAGATTTGTGTTGTTAAAATGTTTCAATATTCCAAATGTTTGATTTTTTTCCCCAATATTTTTTGAAATATAAGCTCACAACGTATTGCGATGTGACGTGTTGAGAGCTTGTAGATCTGCTATTTTCAAATAGCCCATGGAAAGTGGTAAAACTTAGTCTAGTTGCTTCTTTTGGGCTTGTTTTCATAGACATGGCCGCTTGTTTCTCTAGCAAAATCTGGCAACACACTGATTACCTGCATTACACCTGCAGCCTATTAAGGCGGAAGTGACCAGATATTGAATGAAGCAGCAGATAAGGGCAATGTTGCCACTCTGGAGAAGGGTCAAGAATAAGGTGAATTGGGCTTCACTGCTACTGTAAGTGTCTTGCACAAGGACACTTCGACACTAAGCTGAGTATCGAACCGGGAACCTTCCCATTCCCAAGCGGCCGCTCCACCTCCTGAGCCACTGCCGACCCTCATCACTCCATTTCCTCCTCTCTTCTCTCCTTTCTGACATGTCACCTTTCCCCTCATCCCCATCAATATCCTGTAGCTTTTCAGTGTTTTTCTCTCTCTCTCTCTCTCTGTGTCTGATGGAAGACTAGTGTCAGCAGCAGAGCTGGTGTTTAGAGTGATGTTTTATTTGACCAGAGCCAGCATTTGTGGTGTAGCGGCGCTCTCAGCGCGCGCACACAGTGGATTCCCTCCGTTTTTATAGCCCTTACCATAGCGTAATGAAACGTCAGTAAAATCAAATTCGGGACAGCGGTTATGTCCCCATGAATCAACTGGTTTAGTCTAAAACATCTGTTCCTAACATTTTCTGGATCAGGGCTCACTTCATAATCTCAAAAGTGTTCGCGACCCACCCATTTGGCTGCCATGTAATTTGTCAAATGGATGGGCTGCGTACAATTTCAGATTTTTAATTGAAAAAAGCCGACTGGTTGATTTTAATGAATCATACATTTGTTAATATTAATCTGATATTATCACTTCTCATGGCCCACCAGTGGGCCCCGGCCCACAGGTTGGGAATCGCGGGTTCTCACTTTGCCCATGCTGTTTTTACTTGTCTGCTCATGCTGATCCAAGGTCAGTGCATCACTGGAGTCAGCCTGCTGATCGGTGCAGAGCAAAATCCCCCCTTCCCTTCAGACATACAGTATCATATGTATGACTGTCTCTCCAGTAAGCCTGACAGCTGTAATTCTGGTGCTTACTATAAAACATACATATAGGACAGGAATGCCATAGCTACACTGCACCATTTTGGTGGTGATTGCATGCATTTTTTCACAGAGATTCAACCAAAGAAATGTGGAAAGCAGTGGTTCTCAAACATTTTCAAGTAAAGGACCCCCCCCCCCCCAATTTGATATGTATTTGGCCTGGATCACCATTGATAAGAATTTGTAGCAGGGTCCCCATGATAGAAGATTTGTGTTGTTTTTTTAGATTAAAAAAAAATCTTTCATTAAAAAATAGCAGATCTACAAGTTCACAACGTGTCACAATGCGATGTGAGCTTGCATAACTCAGCTATTTTCAAATAGCTGACGTATACATTAGGGTTAAAATGATTAAACTTATATTGATGTTATTAACTCATTTTGCTGGGGATCCCCTGGACCATCCTCAAGGAGACCTGGGGGTCCCTGGACCCCACTTTGAGAACCACTGCCATACAGTATGTACAATACACACAGGCTTGAAGGGTTTCATTCAAGTCAGGCTTTTCTAAATTTGAATGTAGCCTACAGTTTGTATACAACTCCCTTACAAAGCTATTTCTTTCATAAAATACCACAGCAACACATGCTATATAATGTCGGCATTTTTTTAATAGACAACGTATAAAATATGGTTAATGTATGTTTTGTAATAATAATCTAAATCTACAAAGTAACAAATTGTGCAATGAAATCTGAGATGTAGTGGAGTAGAAGTATAGAATTATTGAAAAATGGCAATACGCAAGTAAAGTAAAAGTACCTAAAAATTATACTCAAGTACAGTACCCTAGTAAATGTACTTCCATCACCGATAGTAGGAACACAGTCCTAACAGATCGCTCTACTGTCCGCGTCTTCATATATGCGTGGGACAGTGGCCTTTTCCAGACGCTGTAGGTCACATTTGCATCTTACTCAGAATGCTCTTTGTTCCCTGATATGCTGTCCACTGGCCATATCGTGTCCTACTGTATCTATGGCTTCTTTGTGTGGGTGTGCTTGTGGGTGTATGTATGTATGTGTGTGTGTGCGTGTGTGCGTGTCAGTCAGTTCTCCGTGGGGTCCGACGGGGATCGCAGCTTGTTCCACTTCTGCTCCGAGGTGTTCATGCAGACCGAGTATTTCACCACGGCTGCTCCCAGATAGAGTAGAAAATAACAAATTATGTAATCAACCCCACCCCCACCCCCCACCTCTGTTTCTAGTTTTATGTATCTATTGTTTTTCCCTGCATTGTTTAAAGGTATCTCGCCTCTCTCCGTCCTGTCTTCCAGATGGCATTCTGAAACATGAACTTCCCCCCTCTTCTCGGTCTCTCTCTCCGCCTGTCTCTCCACACTGCTCGCTGTGTAGTACTACTTGCCTTGGCTTGTTTCCAGGCATGCAGGTGCTTCCACGGTTCCCTTACCTGGGCACTGGCTGTTAGCACTTAGCAGTGGCAGACCGAGTGGACTGGGGGGCTGCTAATGGGTGAAGGTTGTCAGAAGCAGTCACCTGCCTGTCCCTCAATGCTGCTGCCCCCAGGGGAGAGATATGCAGGGTGACTGATTCATTGGAATAGGGAGGGAACGAGGCAGGCAAAGGGAGCTTCCCCGAGTTTCATTGTTTCAGCAATGGAAGAGCTTGCTGCTTTGGTGCTCAGCGGTTTATGCCTCTCCAAAGGGGCTGCTGAGGGATCAAATCCGGCATTGCTTGTGCTCAAATGGATGACCGGCTTATCGGCGCAGAGCAGGCCTCAACATTGTGAGCCTCTAATCGTCAACAGCTAGTGTGGAATTAGTTCTCTTAACCACATGAACCGTAGCGTCCCTATTCTGGGCATGTCGTAATAGGCGAAGACTTGGCAAAAGGGGGAAAAAGGAGGAGGCCAAGGATGGTCAACTAAGTACATAGGGTTTAAGTGGTTAAAGCGATCAAAAGGGAATGGTCATCACAAAAGAACTCTCTTGCAGAGACAGATTCTGTATCACTGTGTGAGTTTAGATGTAGTTTAATACCATAGATCAAGGCTGTTAGCTAGGTTAATATGCTGACAGGGCGGTGATAACCCATAACGTTCACCCTGCCAGGCAGGCTTGCATCTCCCATGTGGCTGGGTGTGTGCTCGACTGCCAAGCCTGCGTGTATAGGAAAAATCAATGCCTGCTATTTCTAGGACTGCAAGGATGTAGGATGCAGACTGAAGCGTGTCAAAAAACTGTCAGTCATTGTTCAGAGATGTGCTTTCACTATGAAAATCACTTGGCTTAGGGCTAGCTGATTGGTTAGCTCAGTATACTGCCAGGGGAAGTTGAGAGTGTTGTTCTGTCCTCACACCACGGTAACTCACACGGCAAAAGCAGAACATGCACGTGAGAAGTCAGATTGATTCGCTCGTCATCGCTCAACAGAGCGGATTACGAGATGGGAACACTGCAATTTTCTCCTCTGCCTGCTGCATTCGTCCAGACTTGAGCAAGTGCTGCTGCTCGGATTGTTGAGTGCTGGGGAGAATCTCCAGGGGAGTTTGCAATGCAGAGTACACAGTTGCCGGGTGCACTCTCCTCTCCTCCAGCACAGGCCCTTTCTTCTCTCTCTTCTCCTCCAAAGCTGTCTCCCGTTTCATCATTTAGTCATCACAATGTGTTTCAGCTCTTCGCCTCGGGAGGCTAAAAATGGCTTCCACCTCCGAGCTGATGCTTGGTGGAGAGGCAGATTTTTACAGAGCTACAGTATAGCTAGTTAGCAGAGCCATACTGTACAAGCAAGAAAAAAAGGAGCAGCTCAGCTGAAAAGCATCTTGGTGCAACTCCCTGCTGCTTCCACTGAAAATGTGGTCTGGCATTCTGTGCTATTTAGTTATTTTGTTAGCTGTCTTTGAGAGGAATGACCTTTAGCGGCAAACATTTGTCTCCTATAAGATGTAGGCTCATTACAGCTAAGAAGAGGGAGATTCTCCATCTGCCCCCACTCTGCTTCATTAAAGAAGAGCAATCAATGTCATTGATTTCACCCAGCTAGCCAACAGCAACGGGGAAAACCTGCCACAAGAGGGTATTTTGTGTGTATGTACGAGAGCACCTCTGTCGATTGACTGATTGTTGGCTCACTTATTACGATCAGCGATGGATTAGGGCCTGAACATAGTCATTAGTTGTTAAACAGCACTGTACATGCAATGGTAACACACACTAGCCTAACTATAGATAGGCAGCCTACAGCTGCCTATCGATAGTTCCAAAATGTTTGATACCTGCTGTTATTTGATGTCTTTATTTCATTTGCACGAGAGACACTGTATATTTGATATTTGTTTCGATATTTGATCATTGTACTCCAATCTTGTTAACTCTTTGACTGCCAGAGTATTTACACATCTACCCCCCTTCCCTGCCAGAGAATAACATTGCAAAAATAGGTAAACTGTGAATTTTGTCTCCGTTTATTTTTTAACATTGAAGTGAATGGAGCAGAAAATCTTCGTATCGCGTTATCTCCTGCTTCCTTTGTGATAAAAAAAAAAAGTTTTTTGAAAAAAAAAAAAAAAAAAAAAAAAATTAAATTTTTTCAAAAATCTCGTCAATCTCGTCGACGGCTGGCTGAGCCATGCGGAGAAAAACGAGAAATCTCGTCAATGGCAGTCAAAGAGTTAACCACAGTAACCCTGGCGTCCTTTTTTGGTCGTTATATGCGAACATTCTCCAATAGCCGAGGCCTATATGCTTAATTTATACACACGTCATTAGCCGATCTACAAGCTTGGTGTAAGGCTTTAAAATTAAACTGCAATATGTGGGTAGCAAATGCTTGCATTCAAATCATTTCACCCACTCTTTTATACCTGTAAACAAAGTGAAGTTGAAGTTCCTCAACTCCTTTCCTCTCCAGCCCATTAATGCTAGCTTGCAT
>NC_139951.1:35185744-35343244 GCF_963454915.1 Gymnoscopelus microlampas | reverse complement strand
TGTGTGTGTGTGTGTGTGTGTGTGTGTGTGTGTGTGTGTGTGTGTGTGTGTGTGTGTGTGTGTGTGTGTGTGTGTGTGTGTGTGTGTGTGTGTGTGTGTGTGTGTGTGTGTGTGTGCGTGTGTCGCGTGCGCGCGTGCGTGACAATATAATGTGTGAGCGGTCTGTGTCACTGATGATGTGGAGAGTGAAAACACATGTTGAAGCTGGTCTGCACAGGGCCGTGTGAAGATTGGGAGCGTCGTTTCGTCTGTATTATGGACGTGCCTGTGCTGTGTGTGTGTGTGTGTGTGCGTGTGCATACTTGTGGGACAGGATGAAGCAACTAAAGGAAGTCTTTATGTTTAAGTGTTGGTGTGTGTGTGTGTGTGTGTGTGTGTGTGTGTGTGTGTGTGTGTGTGTGTGTGTGTGTGTGTGTGTGTGTGTGTGAACTAGGGCCACAGTGGGTCAGAGTTTTCCACGGTTTGGGACCCTCCATTCCACAGCTCTCAACTAAGAGAGAGCTTTATCCTGACATCCGGTCTCCAAATCCTGCCAATTCCCTACACCCCCCCCCCCCCCTCTTCTCCTCTCCTCTCCTCTATCTCTCCTTCCTTCTACAATGTGTCACTGCATTCAACCCGAACCTCACTGCAGAACCTCAGAGCAGATCTCGGGTCAAATAAAGACGGTCCAGTTATCGCAGGTGACTTGTGCTCAGTCGCCGTGACTCGATACAGCGATCGTGATCAATCGTGCACGTGCACAAGCGCATCGTTGCCACTCTCAATGTTGTTACAACCTATTGATCACTGCTGCTGCCATCTGCCATGGGGGATGAATGCTTTCTTTAGAGATCGGTCCAGTGCTGCGGTGGATGTAGCCTTCATTTTCACTCCATTAAAATGACAAATGAGCACTGAAATGGCAGTTTGTCATTTAGTGCTACACTCTTTGTCATTTCTGGACCACTTTCTGACTTGTCTGACCAGATATTTTTTAAGCTTTCAAAGAAAATGTGAAGACATTCGTAAATAGAATTAGAAAGTGGGTCCACTCCGATTCTGCACTGCAGTAATAATGGACTTGGTTTCCTGAAAGTATCGCAGCACTTATGCAGCACTCTTTCTTCAGTTCAAAGTAGTGGATGAGGTTCATTTTTATTGCTAATGTGTTTTGGGTAAACATAAGTGGCTTTGTTTACAATGTCCCATTCCAGACATTTAACTAGGCCAGTACAACGTGTTTTGGTTTGCTTTGGTTCCCTATGTGAAACAATCACAAGTGCCCCAGAACCAAGCCAACGATATTATACAATCTGTGTATGCCTGCGCCATTTGTTGAGGTCATGTTCTGATTCTGCTGACACAAACTGTGTCATTACACAGTAGACATAATTTAATAAAAGGCACATCAGTGAGTGGTTAGACTGTTTTATATGATGCTTCCTGACACATGGATATACTGTAGGTCATTATGGCAAGATATCTTGAGAGATGGCTATTGTGCTTTCTGCTTCTTTTTTTTATTGTAGATTTTGTGAAAAATGCGGGTGTTTTACATTGATCGTTGTTTTGTCTGCAATCTTGCTGTCCAAACATTGCTTGGCAGCTGGCCAGCCATTCTACAAGCAACCTGCTCCCTCTTCTTTGGTATGGTGGTCTCCTAAGCCTCGTTAAAGCTAACCTCAGTGACCTTTGTGTGTGTTTTCCAGGAGTTCCAGAATGTGGATGGGGAGGAGTACCATGCAGACCTGTCCACCTTGGCGTCTCCGGCCTCCCAGACCGGTCCTGAGGTGTACATCCTGCCTCTCACCGAGGTCTGCCTCCCTGTGGCCAAACAGCCGGCTAGATCAGGTAGGCTGACTGGGGCGATTCTACAAGTGCCTTCTAAATCAGTGGTTCTCAAACGTTTTCGTGTCAAGGACCCCCAAATTGTATACAAGTATTTGGCCGTGGACCCCCCCCCCCCCCCCCCCCACACACATCTGAAAATGTTTTGTGCCAGGGACCCCCAGTAGAGAAGATTTGTGTTAAAACATTTCTACATTATTCAACATTTTTCTAACACTTTCAAGATTTTTCTAAATTGTAAACATTTTTTTGAGAACCACTGTTCTGAACCACTGTTCTAAATCCTAAGAGTTTTCTGAAAAACCTATGTTGCTATATATACTGTATAGTGTATATAATAGCTGAAATCTAAAATGACAGATGATTTCCCGGTTTTAATGGGTTAAACTTCAACTGAATTTACTTCTATTCAGTTGGTAAACTGATTTTTTTTTGTATTTAAATTCACATATAACACAATATTCAACATGTTGCAGCCCATTTTGATAAGACTATTCACATCATTTTGCAGTCCATAGGCGTAGTAGCTATAATTCTCAGTCAACACATGCAGACCTCGAAGATTTTGAACGTTTTTTTATACGGACTCAGTTATAAACTGATGCAATAATGGAGGCAGCTGTAACAGCAGATCCTAACATCATGTCATTTTTTTACTATTTTGTCAGTGCTGTGTTAATGGCATATTCATTCTCTTGGAATGAGGCTTTGTGAATGTGCCAGTGGTTTGCAACTGCAAGTACTTTTCAAGGGTGTGAGAGCAGTACATGGGTGAGGTACATTGTACTTCTGGTCTGAGTTAAGAGTTTGGCCCCAGAGTGAGTGACCAACGCCCTAGCGTTGGCCTCGGTTGGGCCTCCACCTATCCCGCTGTCTCTACCCTGTGTCGCCAGAGAATGAACTCCGTGCTATTCAACGCCCCACGCCCCCCTCCCCCCCTCTCTCTCTCTCTCTCTCTCTCTCTCTCTCTCTCTCTCTCTCTCTCTCTCTCTGTCCCTCTCTGTCCCCCAAATCACTCTCTCCCACAAACATCTGCCTGTTGCATAATGACGGCCAGGCGGCCAGCCTACGCTGCTGCTCCGTGGAATGTGAGGCACGCAAGTGCGCCAGACCCTGATGAGAATATCCCCCTTTCACTCAGGCACCCTCCTTTTCTCGCTCCTCCTATCTGGCCGATGCGTGTGACAATGGCCAGTGTTGTCGGTCTGATATGCGTACGGAGCTGAGGGCAGCAGATCTGGGCCTGATAAACCTATGACATGGGAGTGTGGTTGGACTTAATGTGGGTCAATACCACGCAGTTCGCCTGCGGGCCAGACTGTCCCAAAACCGCACCCCGCTATGGCGGCAAAGTTAAATCAGTGCATTTTGATGCTGCACAAGGTTTGACCCGAAGTGGTCAGAAGGGCAGTGAACTAAAGCTAGTCGCAGTTACTTCCAAGTGTCGACTAGTATCTCCGACTCTGCCATAATGTTGTTGCCATGGTGACAGAGTCACCATGAGTGCTGCACCCCAGATGTAAATCTCCCAATGACATCCTCCCCAGCTAAACTTGTTTTGACAGGAGAGATAAACCTACCGTACATGATGTTCTCTACCGCCTCATATTCCTCCTCTCCCTCTCTCCATCTACTGTATCTATCCTGTGCTCATTTCCTTTGCTTACTCTTTCAGTTAACCACTTAAACCCTCTATATTTAGTAAACAAATACTTAGTTGTCTCTGTACTTGGTCCGCTCTTTTTTTCTCCCTTGTCCCACCAAATCTCTTTGCCGAAAATAGGCGTTCTACAAGCTCACAACGCGTCGTGTTTTGCGAAGCCGTTGTGAGCTTGTTATCCCCCAGAATAGGAATCCCCTAGAATCGGGATGCTTGGATTCAAGTGGTTAATTGCCTATAATGGGGGACTCCGGGTTGAAATTGGTTAATTCATGGGAGTTGTGGTGGGAGCTGAAGTATCGTGAGGCGTTTTTTCAGCCAGGCTTTCAACTACTCTGCTGTGTACTGGAACTGTAGAGTGGAGTCAGTGGTGGAAGAAGTACTACTTAAGTAAAAGTATCAATACCGTCATGTAGAAAATGTACTTGATTAAAAAGTACAAAAGGATTGGTATCAAAATATACTTAAAGTACAAAAGTCAAAGTACTCATTATGCAGAATGTCCCGTTTCACAATTTTCTAATGTATAAGATGCAACGCATTGTGAGCTTGTAGATCGGCTATTTTCAAATGGCCGAAATGTATATAGGGCTGAAGTGGGTAAAAATCTACAAAGTAACTGGTAACTAAAGTTTTCAAATAATTGTAGTGGAGTAAAAGTACAATGTTTGCCTCTGAGATGTAGAGGAGACTGGAGTAGAAGTAAAAGTATTGAAAATTGGAAATACTCCTTTACCTCATGTTTGTAATCACAGTACACTTAAGCAATGTGCTTAGTTACCTTACACCACTGATGAGGAGTCGGGGGATAGGTGGGGCTCCTGATGAGACACCCATACTGTAAGAGCTTGGCTCAGTCCAGTGCCAGGGGCCATGAGGCCCTCCCCTGACGGACTGCAAGCTGTACAGCGAAAAGCAAAGAAGTTCGCAACCCCCTCCCCCCACACACACACACACATAGACGTAACCACACTCGCATAAATAAGAGAAAATACAGCATTTGCATGTACTAGTCGAAGAAATACAAGAATTAAGCTAAAGGTTAAACATGCATGCAAACGTGTGCACACACACACACACACACACACACACACACACACACACACACACACACACACACACACACACACACACACACACACACACACACACACACACACACACCACTACCACCGCAGTCTCAGAGCATATCTATATTATACACTATACGTCCAACCCACACAGTCACACTTTCACAAAATACGCCAAAGCAAATTACATTCTCAATTACGCACAGCCACCTCCAAATGCTCCCAGTGCCGCTATTTGAATTGGAGTTATGCAACCGGAGGTGAACATCAGAATTGAATTAGGCTCGAGGATTGTCCAAGGACAGCACTATAGCCCAGCAGCTCAGCAGTGAATACTCTCAGATCTACTGGACTGGAGAGGCGTAATAGGAATTCCATTTAGCTCCGAGTGATTTAAGCTGCTGTGCGTCTCCATAAGAACTTCCTGCCTAGTGGCCATATTAGCCGCACACATTGTTCAGATGGATGCTCAGCAGCGCTCAGCCTAGTGAGGGCAGACAGCACTGTCAAATGGAAATTGAGTTACTGTATTTGTTATAAAGACATTAAAGACAAATTATGGTACGGTTTCGACTCTACCTGTCGGGATGCATTCAATGTGTCATGTTGGGTTTTCAAGAAAAACACATGCATTAAACTTGTTGTAGTTTTCATTATATGCATTAGTTCACCACGTGAACATCCAGGGCCTGGACAGAAGACAACAGGGCGTAGGCAAGGAGCCATTGTTTACAACACTTATCACTACAACTCAGCTCAGGGCTATTACTGTATGTCACGGAGCTGCTAGATAATAGCTCCAGTGTGTTGTGTACTGGTCCTAACTGGTGCCATGCAGCCCTCGCAGCCAGACAATGGCCTCGATTTTCCTTGGAGCTCGGAGCGTGCGTGAGCCGAACCCACGGAATGACTTGTCCCGGGATCGCGACAGGGTTGTCCAGTATGGCCTCCACACAGTGAGTGGACTGTGTGGCGGGCCGGAGGAGGGCGGTTACACCACAAAGCGCTGTCTGTCTGCCTCTGGTCCGAGAATGCCGGTGTCACCATGGGGGGATGGAGAGAGAGAGAGAGAGAATGGGAGAGAGAGAGTGAGGGTGATGTTGCCGCCCGTCAGTCCCGTCTTGTTTGGTTGAGCTTGGATGTAGTGAGGACATTCGAAAACGCGTTGTGCAGGTTGGGAACACACAGGTCATCTCTGAATGCTTGACAGTGATATGCGTTGGGGAGTGGAGGACAGAGCCGCAGACAGAGTGGTGTCAGAGCAGGGTCAATACATACTGCAGGACAAGAGTTCAGAAAGCAGGTCGTTCTGTTTAGTTTGAGGTAATTGTCCATTAGTGTTCAAGGACACCTCAATGTGCATTAAGGTCAATTAGAGCGTGCTCGGCCACTTACAACTGTGGGAATGGACAGAGGGTGGATTCAACTAGTTCCGTTTGAGATCTTGGATGTGGTGCGCTGTCAGTGCCGAGAAGAAATGGAACATAGTGTACAAATGTCATCATGTTTTGTCCTCACTGTTACCTATAATATCGCTTCATTTCGTCTCCTCCAGTCCAACTCCTCAGATCCACAGACCTCGGCCGCCACAGTCTGCTCTACCTGAAAGAGATCGGTAATGGCTGGTTCGGGAAGGTAAGACCGCCCCTTCTGTGTCTTCAGTCGTCTTAATATTTCTGTCGGCTGTTTCTCTGTTGTTCGGCGGGTCCTTGCTCCCACCTGAGTGTGTGTGTGTGTGTGTGTGTGTGTGAGCTAGATGAAACGCACCGCCGGCAGGGGCTCGCGTCACGCCTGTTAGTCAGCACCGTGATCCCAGGCATGTTCCGAATGGAGCTTGTTAAAATGGCCGACATGCTGCATTACCTGTAGAGTGTGTGTGTGTGTGTGTGTGTGCGTGTGCGTGTGTAATGGGGGGCCTGATTCTTCCTGCCTTTGATGTCAGCCGCTCCCAGGAGTGACACACTTCTCCACAATTCCCCCAGAGAGAAATCCTATGATGTATCGAATAACTGTGTGATTGGAGGCCGCGCTGCGCTGTCTGTTTTGTCTTGTAGTTTCACACGGATAACATATTGTTGTCATTCTCTCTTATTCTCTCATCACCCCCCCACCCCCCCACCCCACCCCACCCCACCCCACCCACATGCCCCTTACCTCTGAAACTCATTTCACTCATGCACACAAATACCTTTTCCACTGTTGTGTACCTTGACTGGGTATGTCCATCTTGTGTGTCTGGTTGTGGCTGCATGCATTTCTTTTCTCCTGTGTCTCCGTGTTTTTCTTTCTTTCTTTCTTTCTTTCTTTCTTTCTTTCTTTCTTTCTTTCTTTATGCATGTCTGTGTCTGTCTTTTCACTTTTTCGTGCAACACTTGTATTCGTATATGTATTTTTGTGCATGTATGTCCCCTCCTAACTGTTGGTGTGTGACTGTACATCCTGGCCCGCTCCACTGTTCTCACGTGTGTGTGTGTGTGTGTGTGTGTGTGTGTGTGTGTGTGTGTGTGTGTGTGTGTGTGTGTGTGTGTGTGTGTGTGTGTGTGTGTGTGTGTGTGTGTGTGTGTGTGTGTGTGTGTGTGTGTGTGTGTGTGTGTGTGTGTGTGTGTGTGTGTGTGTGTGTGTGTGTGTGTGTGTGTGTGCGCGCGCTGCGCTGTTGCAGGTGCTGTTGGGGGAGGTGAACGCAGGACTCAACAGCACCACCCAGGTGGTCATCAAGGAACTGAAAGTTAGTGGCAGCGTTCAGGACCAGATGCACTTCCTAGAGGAAGCACAGCCTTACCGGTAATCTTCTCTTCTTTCTTTCCTCCCACTCTCCCCCCCCCCCCCCTCCCCTCTCTCTCCTACGCATACATTCCACAGACACACAAACATTTTCTCTGTTTCTCTCTCCCTTTACTTTACTACATCATCTTGTGTACTCACACTCTCTCTTCCTCACTTCCACCTTTCTGTGTTTTTCTTTTGGTCTTCACCTTTTTGTGGCATGGCTCTATAGTCTGAGGTTTAATCTCTCAAACCATTGGCATGATCAGTAACAAATTTGCTGTGCATGCTACCAGTAGGGAGTAGGCCAAGGAAGTATCTCCATACATTTTTCTTTTGTTGGATCAGGCAGAAACCTTATATAGATAATAGTTGTATATCTGTGCTGTCAGGCAGAAACCTTGCATCTCCATAACCTTTTATGTTATTTTGTACATTCATGCTCTACTACAGTGTCACACAAAAGTAGCAAAAAAAGCAATTGGAACACAGCTTCTTTTTTCCATTTTCTGAACAGTTTTGGACAAGGTTTCTGCCCGACAGTGACGGTATCATAGATGCGTCTTGACTGACGTCTGGCTTTGGCCACACAAAGTCCCAGATCCACATGTGGAAGCCACGCCGTTATTAGACCCCATCTTGTTTAATCACGCATTGATGATAGACTTTAAATTGTCCTACTCATCATCTCTCTGAGGTTGTCAGTTTCACTCTATCATACAGGGTGTGATGACACATTCAATTAACCACCAGCCATTTTTCATCATCAGCCAGTGGCAGAAACCCCCTGCGTGCAACTTTGACTGGAATGCCTAGTTTCATTCTTCACAGCAAAATCCTGTGATGAAATGTTAAGTCAAGGGTCCATTTGGGTCCATTTGTGTAATCTCACTCTCTACACTGAGTAGAATATTGGATCATGTTTTTTCTTTTGTTGATTGATAATGTGGTTGGGTTGGATTTGTCAAGAAATGATCTGTTGAGCATCAGGACGAGTTGACTGAGAGGACTCTATTCTATGTTGATATGTTGATATTTTGCCCTTCGAGAGGGATGTGTGTAGTGATAGGATTCGGGCTCACTCATTTTAGGTACTCCCTCTCTCCCTACCCCCGCTCCCCCCCCCCACCAATGGGGGAGTAATCTTTAAGCTTTCTCATTTTCATTGTTTTATATTATTAACCCATTAAGACCTGGAACTGTGTCATTTTTAGATTTGAGCTAAAAAGCATTATTTTACACTTTGGGCTATTCAAAAATAGCAGATATACAAGCTCATAGCGCGGCACCGAGTGCCGCGCTACGAGCTTGTAGATCTGCTATTTTTGAAAAATCTTGAAAATGTGTGCAAATCTTCTGAATATATATATTTTTAAAGCAAACATTTTTAACTCAAATCTGTGCTTCTGGTGGTCCCTGGAACAAAATGTTTTGATGGGGGTCCGCGGCCAAATACATATCATTTTAGGGGTCCTTGACATGAAAAAGTTTGAGCACCACTGATATAGAAACAAACGTTGGGATTTAGGAGACATGTATCGGCTTCAGGTCTCAATGGGTTAAGCTTTCTCATTTTCATTGTTTTATATTATTAATACATTTATTATTTATAATGTTTGCTGTTCCTGTGTTTGACTCTGTGAACTGGGTGTATTTGCAGGGCTCTGCAGCATCCTGCGCTCCTGCAGTGCATGGCTCAGTGCACCGAGGTCACACCCTACCTGCTGGTGATGGAGTTCTGTCCACTGGTGAGGAAACTCATGTGCTACACCATGGAATTACTGTACCTCTAGTAGTGGTATTAGAGGCCCAAATCAAACAACGAAGATCATGGAGGGCTGTTAATTTAGCTCAAAGAGTGTACAAATGTGACTGAACACATCTAGGCGAACATTTAGCTGCTCGGCTGTTATTTGGTGTAAATGGAAGAAAGGCAGGGACCAAGAATACACCCCTGGGGGACCCCAGTTAATAGGGTTTAAGTGTTTTAAGGGCCCATTTGGTTACACGCACACTGTCAGTTACATTAGCACTGACGATGGTACTGTGTAGCAGCTTTGCTCTCCTCTTAGAAACCATGTTTACTTTATCTTTTTTTTATCTACATTTCTTTATTAATGTGCATGTACAGTGGTATATTGCACTTATTCTCGTCAATGTAGTTTATGGAAAATGCTGTTTAATTATTTTGGCCTGTAAAAACATTAATGACAGGCCAAGGTGCTGATAAATCCCTCTACATTTGTACCAATCACGAATGGGTCATGACAAAAAGACACATCAAAACATATATTTTGTTAATGTGTACATTTTATTTTCTGCTGTAACTGTTGTGTTGTGTTGTGTCTACTGATTCACTTCATAATTGACGACTCTGCTACCCCCTATATTTATCCACACTACATTTCGGACACTAAAAATGCGTTTTTACAAACGTATTTAATGTTTTCGATTATCTGTATCAATCTCTCAACCATGATGACACAGGGTGTTCAGGTACACCACTGCAAAGGCATGGTGGGCAGGGACCAAACTTGTCTTCTTTGACTGTGTGACTGTCAGCACACAGGTGAAGGTGATAAACAAGAATAATGATGCTAATGAAGACGCTGAATGTCATCATCCATTTTGCATGACTTGACACGTACGTCTTGGCTGTGATTTGTGCAGGATTATTGTGATTAATCGGCACATAATCTGATTTACATATGTGATTAGAAACAGGTGCAGTGGACTAATGGGCTGCCAACCATGACCCCTCTGTTGTGTCTGCATATTAGTGGGAGAGAAAATGAAGCTAGAATGCTACACTGTTGTAGCCTGGGTAGAGTTGGAAGTTTTATTTTATTTTATTTTTTTAGCTAGGGTGACCTTTTAAACAAGACTGTGGTCCAACCATGGCCACTCATCATGCTACCTTCCCTGTCTTAGCCTCTTAAACCCGGGGTCCCCACATGATTTTGGGGGGGGGTCCCCGGATGACAGTAAAGTGACAATTTAAGGACTTTTAAGACCTTTTTAATACCTAAAAAAGAAATAAATTATATGAAAAAAGTCCATTACTGCATCAAAAGTAATCAACAAACTATACTATAAAAACTGGTCATACATTGGCCAAATTGTCAAATAATATAAGAAAAAATTAAATAGCTGATCTACAAGCTCACAACGCCTCACAAGGCGAGGCGTTGTGAGCTTGTAAATCAGCTATTTTCACAATATTTATCTGTGGAACCGAGTCGAACTAAATGTAATGCCTCAACTCCTTCAATTCCAAGTGCTTGTCAGGGTGGGGTCAAGGCCTGAAAAGGTTGAGAACCATTGAACAGTTAACCAACATATATCGGCATAGAAAGAAATAGGATCTATTGAGAAGGGGCTAAACTAGCGAAAAAAGGTGACAAGAAATCTCTTTGTCAAAAGTAGCAGGACACCTTGCGACGTGTTGGGAGCTTGTCATGTAGATGTATAGAAATATGTATTTTTTTATGAATGTTCACTCCCATAATAGCATAAATGTGGTTAAGACAGTCCTCTGCAGTCTGCACTATTGTTGCAGTCCAGTTTACAGCAGTATACAGAGTTTTACAAGGGTTTAATTCAATAGACACATCTGCCCCCAAGTGGTCAGAGGATGTAATGCCAAGTGTGCCCATGAAGAATTCTGCCCCAAAGTCGAGTATATACAGCAAAAGCTACAGGGACACATATTTACTAACTGTAGTGGCCGATTACATACAAAGGGACTAGAGTAGAACAGGATAGAATACAACAGCAGCATGTGAGCTCTGTGGGCGAGAGTCATGTTTTGTTTACTGTGCTTGCTGTGTCCAGGGAGATGTGAAAGGCTACTTGCGCAGCTGCAGGGCTTCAGACACCATGACCCCAGAGCCCCTTATTCTACAAAGGATGGCCTGTGACATCGCATCGGGCCTCTTACACCTGCACAAACACAACTTCACACACAGGTACAAACACAAAAATTCCACACACACACACACACACACACACACACACACACACACACACACACACACACACACACACACACACACACACACACACAGCAAACGCTACATCAGTTGCAATTTCAAGTTTACAATTTAGGCATCTTATCCGGAGCGACTCACAAGTGCGAGATCAGAGTGAGTCGCACAAACCCTGCTCAACAAACCACAGGGGTAAACACAAATAGTCACATAAGTAGAGTGCAAAGACAACAATTCAGCGCTTCAAAGAAACTAGGTAAACATCATCAATCTGCTACACAGACTGGATGGCTCCAGCCTCCACAGAGTGGAAGGATCTCTGACACTTGATGGTTTCTTCCTGGAACAATATCCTGGTGCTGCCTGAGTGTTTGTTCGTTGACTCCAGCATCAGTGATTTTGTTGCAGGGGGGGATGACCTGTCCTCTCCAGTCTTTATCCACTTCAATCTGGATGTCACATGTGCTCAATTAATAGAAAATGTTCCAAGTGCAATAACTACATCAATGATTATATATGTAGATTTGCATATAAACTCACTAATGAGCATTTGTTTATTAGAGTAATTAATTTAAGTTGCAATCCGTAACTTTAATGTCCTACCCGGGATTTGAACCTGGGTCTCAGGAGAGCCGAAGTTGCGGACGTTCTTCGAAGAAGGCATTCCCGCTTGGTCGGGGGAGATATTGCGATATGAGCTTATATGAGCTTTATTCATGCAAGTAATACATCAAGTACTGTAGGAAGACCATCTCCATTGAACCACTGCAGATGTGCTAGTCAACACTGTACTAACATATTCTACCATACAGATTGGTTCAAATAATGTTTTATCCATTAAACAAAGTTCCGGATTGCAGCTTTAATGAATGTATTGATTATTTTATTTGCAACATTCATCTCAGACAGACCTTTACTTGCCATGTAATTTGTGTTGATAAACTCCCTCTCTAAAAAGATAGCAGTTTGTCAATGTCAGATTGCTCAGAATAATGGCTCCAGCTCAGAGTTGCTTAATGCTGTTTGCATGCGGAGCATTCCAAATGCCACAGTGCATGGAGACACATGAGCCTGGCTCTGTGTGCTAATTTAGACTGTTATGGTTATAAATAATGGAAGCGTCCTGTCGCCGCCCCACAGTGACCTAGCGCTGAGGAACTGCCTGCTGACTGCTGATGTCACCGTCAAGATAGGAGACTATGGTCTGTCCCACACCAAGTACAAGGTACGTATCTGCAAAGGCAAATCGAATCCAACTAATCGATTTAACCAATTGTGGGAAGAAAATATAGATTTTAATCAAATAATCGATGTTGATTTTTTTTTACATTTGTAACAACTAAAGAAATATATATATTTCTTTAGTTTTTTTTTCATTTTTTTAAATACTATATGAAACAGGCTCACACCACGACAAGATCAGTGCTTTAATTCATCCAAAAAATTACTTATTTTCTATTGATTTGTGTCTCCTACCGGAGAGACCATGAAATGATTGCCTAGGAATACGACAAAAAAAAAAAAAACATGAATTCAAGGCTTCATGGGGTGTGTAATCGATAAAAAATAAGTATTTTTGAACAACTCCTTTAATCAATTACCATTTTATTTGTATTGTTATGGCATGACGAAAATACGGAGTCATACTTCATAGATAAGACGTAGACCGTTGATGTCACAAACTGGCCACATGGGCGTCATGCCGTTATTAGACCCCATCTTGTTTAATATTTCAAAATATTTTGGATTTTTATGCATTGTTGAGAGATTGAAAGTTACAGGTTTTTTCTTAGAGCAAGTAAAACAATAAATTGAAGAAATACATTACAGTAATAGAATATAAAATACACAGGTCATTATCTCTCATCATACATTCATATCATAAAATGTATTCACTGATTATTTCATGTGACTTTAACATTTGAACATAGAAACATGTAATTGGTTTAATGACGCCTCTGTGTCCAGGATGACTATTACGTGACGTCAGAGCAGATGTATGTGCCGCTGCGCTGGATGGCTCCAGAGCTGCTGGATGAGGTGCATGGAAACCTGCTAGTGGCTGACCAGAACCAACAGAGCAACATCTGGTACACACACACACACACACACACACACACACACACACACACACACACACACACACACACACACACACACACACACACACACACACACACACACACACACAAACACAAATTGTGATAGTGTCACAGTGTGTCAAGATTTGTCTAAATTTGTCAAAGATTTGACAAATTGTGTCAAATCTTTGACAAATTGTCTGTCAATGTGTCAAAATAAAAGACACATAGGGCTTGAGTGAAAATGCCACATTCTCTTTTCTCACATTCGTTTTTTTGTTGTTCTTTTTACAAATCGAACCCTGCACAAACACACACTCATTCACATGCATTCGCATTCATCCATGACACCTTTGATCTCGAAAAAAGAAATAAAGGAAGGCTATCCGTTTATAGCTCTTTTTTTTCAGATCAACTGAAATTGTCGCAAAAAAAAAGAGCTACGAAAAAGTTACTCACAAGTTAATTCATGATGAGGTCTCCACATAATACAAGGCGATATTCATCCTGTTGTGTTAATGTCCAGGTCTTTGGGGGTGACCATCTGGGAGCTGTTGGAGCTGGGAAACCAGCCCTACAGACACTACTCTGACAGGCAGGTACTGGCCCACGCTGTGAGGGAGCTGCAGCTACGACTACCCAAACCCATGCTCAAAGCACCCCTGGCTGAACGCTGGTGAGACACGCACGCACGCACGCACCTATGCACGCACATATGCACACACGCACACAATCATGGACACACACACACACATGCACTCACGTATGCACACATAAACAAACACCTGGAACACACACACACGCACGCACGCACGCACACACACATGCATGCTACATGCTGGGTGCACAATACCATAGAACCTTCAGTTATCCCTGGAGGCAAGAGGCAGTTCAAATGACACACGCACACACAGCTCCCACAAGCACCCTCTTGCTCTGTTCTCATTACAAATGGTAATCTGTGGCTCGGGCGCTGTGTTCCATCAGCATGTTGTATCCTGTACATACAACGAGCAACAAACCCCACCCACCCTTGAGCCCAGTATCAATGCTTTCATGGTGTATGAAAGACCAAATGCACCCATTATCTCTGGAGATGGAAAATACGATTAAAGCTCAGTTCTCCCAGTACGAGGGCCAGCTCATTTCCTCATTGGATTGTAATTAAAATGCAAATAAGGCAGGTTTCCCATTTCCTGTTTTGGTTTTCGAAATTGTTTTTTGGATGCTCTTTGTCCTCCGAGTACTCAGCTGCACGTCATAATGTCCTGTCTGCCTGTCTGTCTGCTTGTCTATTTGCATCTACAGTACATGTGAATACAGTAATTACACACGTGTGTGTGTGTGTGTGTGTGTGTGTGTGTGTGTGTGTGTGTGTGTGTGTGTGTGTGTGTGTGTGTGTGTGTGTGTGTGTGTGTGCGTGTGCGTGTGTGTACGCGTTCATCCCCAGGTATGAGGTGATGCAGTTCTGCTGGCTCCAGCCTGACCAGAGGCCCAATGCGGAAGAGGTTCACCTCCTGCTCAGCTACCTGTGTGCCAAGGGAGCCAGCGAGGTGGAGGAGGACTTTGAGAGGCGCTGGAACTCACTGCGGCCCAACATCGGCCACAGCAGCCACCGCAGTGCCTCTACCGTACTGCCGGACCACCCCTCCTCTTCCTCCTTCCCTCTCCTCGAGCAGTTCTCGGTCACCGACGGCTACCATTCGGAGTCCGGAGACGACATCCTGACGGTCACAGAGACCAGCCATGGTCTTAACTTTGAGTACAAGTGGGAGCAGGCGAGGGCAGAGCAGCCTTACCATGCCACCACAGCTTCCTCCGGCACCCTGGGCCAGGTCGACCGCCATTGCCAGAATCCATTTTACCCCCCGGGGGGCATGGTGGGGGGTTGCCCCGTGGAGGAGCTCAGCCTGGGAGTCTCTCCCCCCTACTACCAGCCCAAACAGCTCCATGCTCCGGGGGTGGTGCCTGTCCTCAGTGCCCACAGCCCCTCAGTGAGCAGCGAATACTACATCCGCATCGAGGAGCCGGTGGATTGCAACATTGACCTGGACTACACCATGTGCTCCTACAGCCCCGACTACCCGGGCAGCAGCGGGAGCTTCCTGACCGGAAGCGCAGACTCGGGGGAATGCATGGCCTGCCCTGGCCAGGCTAAGAACATGGGCTCTTATTGGTCGGCGGACATTCATAAGACAGACGTGTATGACTCCCACGACTCCAGCCCTGCCATCTCTCTGACAATGGAGCCTCTCCTGGGACAAGTGTCAGACGGCAGCCCCCTGAGACCCTGGGAGTCCGGTCACTATATATCCTATAAGGATCGAGACGGGGGCTACTACTATGAACACTCGCCCCCTATGGGCATGGACCACCACCGCTACCTGATTGGAGGGGAGTCTCCTGTGGAGCTACTTCAGGAAAGCTGGGGGTCGCGGAGCCTGCGGGAGGCCCTTGGAGAGTTGGAGAACCCTCTAGGGATAACGCCCGCTATCAACAGCCCGCAGGCCCAGGAAGCCTACAGAGACCACTACCTGGAGACCGGCCAGAGCACCGTCATAGGGAAGAATGTGACCGGAGGCTACTACGACATGATGGGCTCACTGAGGAAGACCATGCCAGGCCACACCAGGCACGGCAGCCACTCTATCAGCATCAACATGGAGACAGAGGGGGCGCTTTTCATCGGCCACCAAGACAGTGACACCGAAGAGGAGGACGAGGAGGATATATTCGTGGAGAGGCACAGCTGCAACACGTGGCCTGCCAAGCACCGTCACGGTGGCCAGGGCCACCACAGACGGGCTAGCCATAGCTGCAGGCAAGACGCCTATGTTGACTTCCACTACACAATGCCCAGTACAGACATTGAGGACTCATGGCCGGAGGAGCACAGCTTGACCTTCCACTCTCTGCCAAAACGCATTGACTACCTGGAGCCCCACCAGGCCAAAGATAACAGCTCCTGCCTTACGCTCAGCAACCACCATACGGTGGTGCCATCGGACGCCTATGCCTACCTGTGCCACGAGGACGAGGCCGATGTGCCCGTGCCGAGTGAATGCTGCCACTCTCACTTTGTCGACCCCCTCACCGGCCTGCTGGTGATGAACTACAGCCACAGTGACTACGACAGAGATAAGTTAATCGACATCCCCGGCAACGAGGATTCACCCAATCTATCGCCCGCCCCCGGGGGTCCCGTTGTAGCCAAACCTGCCTCGTTAAAGACTGACACACCCGCTATACACAGCTTGGAACAGTACGTTGACGTTATGATTGATGATACCACGAGCATAGAGAAAGACGATGACAAAATCAAAGATGTGATCGTGAAGAACCCGGTAGAGCCCGAGCTAGAAGAGGTGATGCTGATAATGGCTAAAGCCAGCCCGCCTCCCACAGACAACATGCATGTGATGGAGGCCCTGACAGAGCCTGACTCAGAGTTGAGTCAAACTGTGGACAGCGGCGTGGACAGAGGCTGCTCCAGCGTCAGCCTCATAGACATCCTGGACTGTAGTGATGACGAGGACGATGATGATGACATCACGGACGACATCACGGACGTCACCTCTGGCATATTTGCCGACGAGTCTGGCGAGCTTAACGTGTCGCCTGCGTTTAAGTCACTGCAGAAGCAAGTGGGAACACCCGACTCCATGGACTCCGTCGACCTGCCGTCCACGACGGGGTTTTGTGAGGGCTTCAGCCCCGCGTCCTCACACCCCTCCAGTTCACCCAAGGCCATGGACAGTGGCTATGACACGGAAAACAATGAAAGCCCAGAGTTTGTCCCCAAGGAGCCTCACGAGCCACGCGACCAACCCCCGACGAAGCCCAGCCTTGACACCAGCCTGGAGGAGGAAGAAGAGGCGGAGGAGGAGGGAGTAGAGACCGAGGTGGCACCCGAAGATGCAGAATTGTCACTTGGGGAAGACTTGGCGTCAACATCCTTACAAACCGCTGACCCGGTTCTTGTACCGCTGAGTGACAAGAACCCGTACAGGGACTCCGCCTACTTCTCAGACTACGAAAATGAGAAGCTGACGAGAGATGACTGGGGAAAAGCGAGGGATGAGTTAAATGCCAACATGGAGGAGAGGATGACAGAACAAAAGGGTGAAAAAAGGAAGAAGGAAGAGGAGGAAGAGGACGAGGGGGATGCAGGGGACACTGAAGCTCTTTTGGAGGAGAACAAACACATGGAACTCCACGTAAAAAACATGTTTAATGACAGAGAACCATGCTCCTCTCCGCCTCCAGACATGGATGCATGCCAGATAGCAGAGAGTAGCCAGGATGACACACTGGAGCTGTCAGAGTGTGCCACTTCTACAGCCGAGGAAGGGCTGGATGAATGGCCTTCCCAGGTAGAGAGTTCATCACTGGGGGACTGGGCTGCAGAGGTGGTGGGAGCCATGGAGGAAGCTCTTGACGCTCTAAATGGAGACAGTAGCTCTGGCATCAAGACAGAGGATGGAGAAGTATTCACCACAGAAGTCTCCAGTGTCCAGTCTGCTGAGGTGTCAGAAAAAATGAAGCACACGATTCACCACAAGTCATCGACGACACCCAGCGAAATAACAACCCCTTTGCTGAAGGATGAGGTGGCGCCGCATAACGCGGTGAACCCCAGGCGTTTTGTGTGCTCCTCCCCTCCTCCGCCCTCCGTCTCTCTACCTGCCCTCTCTCCAACAGAGGGCCGGGTGTCTGCCGCCGACGGGGGGGAGGCGGACGGGGAAGAGGCCGACTCGGACGACAGTGAGGACTCTGACGAGGAGCTGCGGAACTACAGTGTGCAGGATGAGCAGAGTGAAGACGAGTGCTACCCCGTGCCCGTCGTGGTGAGTAGCAATGACGATGCCCACAACCTGCGCAGCCTTCTCAAGATGCCCACGCTGCTCACCGCCGAGACCCTGGATGACCAGCTAGAGCGCAAGAAGAAGGTGGTGTCTTTCTTTGATGATGTCACTGTCTACCTGTTCGATCAAGTGAGTCAAGTCATAAAGAGGATAATCCCTCTTAGGCCAAGCCACTGCCATGGCAGTGTCTAAGCATTTTTTCTTTAAATGCAACTGTTATTGCTAATACTTCTCTTGTGCTCTCGTAACTTTTTTTCCATTAGGAAAGCCCTACCAAAGAGCTGGCTGAGCATGGATTCCCTCCGTCAGAGTGTCAAAGTTCACAGGGGAAAGCCAGAGAAAAGGTCAATGCCTCAGATGACTCCTCCGACGGAAATATTTCAGAGGAGAGTAAGTAAAGAGCGAAGCCTTGTTTTTTGGTTATTTTTTTTATGGCTCTGCAGGAATCTAGTTGTCTATAAGAGGATCGGTCTGCGTGACTTTGTGTGTCTGGGTGTCTAGATCTTGAAAACCCCCTGGATTAATCAGCGCCACCATTATTGTACGGTATACACTGCCAGTAGACCACAGAAGTGAGAGGGGTAATATTTTTTTTGGTCACAAATGTTTAATTCTCTTATATTTAACTCTCTGATCGGACTCCTCATACATCATAGATACTGTATGTCATAGATCAGGGGTCTTCAACAGGGGATCCGGGACCCCTGGGAGGCCCTCAGAGATACTGCAGGGGGGTCGCCAAATCTTTGTGTGATAGGGACTTTATTTTAAATTTTTAGATGAACCACTTGAACACTCGTATCCATATTCTGGGAAAATAGCAGATCTACAAGCTCACAACGCGCCTGCGATCGGCTATTTTCGGCAAAGAGGTTTGGTGTACAGGGAGAAAAGAGCAGACCAAGTACGAGCCAAAGGTCAAGTTTGCAATTGAGGGTTTAAGTCGTTACATGACTTTAAACACACATTTAACATGAATCCAATATGTAGTTCGGGGTCTCTGCTTCATCTCTCTGTCAGCTAAGGGGTCCTTGGCCTGAAGAACGTTGAAGACCCCTGTGTACATAGATGACTGACGTCACAGCAGGCTGTCCACTTGAAGACCGAGATCCAAATTTGGAGTCTCGCCGTTCCCACGGTGGACCCGAGATCCACATGATTAGTCATCAGTGTTGAATTGAACAAAAACATACCAATTACCAAGTCTGATACTATACCAGTCGTGGACAAACTCAGTGAGCACCTGTGGTGTAAAATAACTAAGTACATTTACTCAAGTACTGTACTTAAGTACAGTTTTGAGGTATTTTTACTTTACTGGAGTATTTCCAATTTTCAGTGCTTTTACTTCTACTCCACTACATCTCAGAGGCAAATATTGTACTTTTACTCCACTATTATTTGAAAACTTGAGTTACTAGATACTTTGAAGATGTTGATTATTATTACAAAACATACATTACACTAACCACTTCAGCCCCATATATATTTTGGCCATATGAAAATAGCCGATCTACAAGCTCGCATTGTGAGCCTGTAGATCTGCTATGTTCAAAAGATTATTTTTTTTTAAACTTTTTCTGCATAATGAGTAATTTTCCTTGTGGTACTTTAAGTACATTTTTATGCCAATACTTTTGTACTTTTCCTCAAGTAAATTTTTAATTCCGGACTTTCACTTGTAATAAAGTATTTCCACATTGCAGTATTGATACTTCTACTTAAGTGAAAAAAATGGAGTACTTTCTCCACCACTGGTGAGCACTGAAAACATTGCGTCTGTGCTCATACATTTCCTGTTTGTGTCACTGCAGGTGCAGGGTACGAATGGGAGGATGACTTCCCATTGCTCCCTCTGCCCACGTCCAAGATGGCGTCCGGCTCTCCTCCTCCGCCTCCTCGCTCCACTCCTAAGGCCCGCCCGGAGCCCAAGCCAGCTGTGAAGTACTCCAGATTCACCGTCTCCCCCTCCAACGTGTCCCGCTTCTCCATCACACACGTGTCCGACTCTGACATGGACTCAGCGTGAAGGTGGGTTCAGCTCTGAGATGAATGTTAACCTAATTTAACCCATTAAGACCTGTACAAGCTCATAGCGCGGCACTCGGTGTCGCGCTTTGAGCTTGTAGATCTGCTATTTTTGAACAGCCAAAGAAATCTAGAAAATGACAGAGATGCGTTCCCGGATTGAATGGGTTAACCTAATTTAAAGTCTGTCGCACAACTGTGTTGCGGTGTTAATTTTGACAGCACATTTTGATTTGGTTTTAGTCATAGTCTTTTGAATAAAGTTTCCTTTAGTTTTAGTCATAGTCTTTTGAATAACATTTTATTTGTTCATAGTCTTTTGAATAAAATGTCACTTATTTTTAGTCATAGTCTTTTGAATAAACTTTTATTTAATTCTAGCCATATCTGAAATGTTTTAGTTTTAGTCTAGTTTTAGTCTACTAAATATCATAAGATTTTAGTCGACTAAATCTACAGTTGTAGCCGATCCACAAGCTCACAACGCGTCTCGCTGCGACGCGGTGTGAGCTTGTAAATCAGCTATTTTCAAAGCGCAACCAAACATAAAATGACTTGTCTTTTAGTTCTACTGGATTCCACTAGTCCCTCCCTAACATTTTAGTCTAGTTTGTATTTGTGGATGAAATTGTCAATATATTCAGTCTTAGTTTTAGTCATCATAGCTTAGTTTTTATTTAGTTTTCGTCAGTGAAAAAAGGTAGTCGACGAACATTTTTTGTCATAGTTTTAGTCGTCGGAATTAACACTGCCGTGTTACTTGCCGACTTGAACGACAGTGAACAGAGGCTGGCTCGTGAGACTACTTGCCTACTAGGTCTGTTCTTTTCGGCAAGCAACACCGTTCAAATGGGGTATAAATTGAGCTTGAATTAATTAAAAACAATCATTTGCCCCTGCAGACTAAAAGGGTGATGTTATTGAGCTTGTTTCCATGTGATCTTGAATTTATCTGGTTAAACAATACATGGCATACAGTATGTTGTTTTTTCCTCATTGCTGTATACACAATGTCATTCAAATGGCTGCCTGTTCGTTTTAGAGTTGATTCTTCAATTTCACTTGATTTTAAAGCTGGAAAGAAAGCTATATTTCTGACCTTACCTCCCCCTGTGCCATCAGAGGCCATGCAGTCCTCAAATGCTGCTTCCAAAATCTAGACTATCTGTCTGTCTGTCTGTCTGTCTGTCTGTCTGTCTGTCTGTCTGTCTGTCTGTCTTACAGCCCGACGACCTTTGCTGCGTGTCTCTCCCCGTCTCTCTCTCCCTCTTTCCTGTTTTCGTCACTGAAAACTATCAATAAAGGCAGAAAATCCAAAAACAAATAAAAAAACAAACAACATATATAGTATATTCACAATGCGATAGTAGAAGAGATTGCATAGAATTTTGCAACAAAAAAATCTTATTTGTATGTAAGAAAATAAAACAAACATACTCATACATTCATTACATTACTTTTTTTGTGCATCAACAAAACCATCATATTACTTTGGCATCGAAAGGGTGACATGCTATGAAAAATGTCATACTAGGCTATTATATAGCGTGAAAAAAATCTATGGTGTCAAAGATGTATTGAAAAATATGCAATAATAATCCATGTTGTCAAATGAACACCATTTAAATGTGTGAAACTTAACCAGATCCACAGCTGCTTATGGTGCACCAGGCAGCTGTTTTGACAACAAATACTCAATCATATTTCTCTCTCTTAAGAGTCACCTAATTATTGCTGTCTATAATCTATATTATGACATACAGTACAACAAATGACTACTGTACATGGCTTTAAGACATGCATCCATTAGGGGGATCTCTTAGAAGAAAAGTGGAACCTTATATTCAGTAACAATTATCTCTTCTCTGCAGGAAGTGGCGAGGATGGGGACAGAGTGAGATCTACTACCCCGTGTGGACAGCACTAGCATGACTTCTGTTTGGTTTCGGACGTCAGGTTTTAGAAAACCGTCAGACAGTGCCTCTTATTGTCTAGTGGACACTTTTCAAAATGGATTTCCTCCTCATCAGGATAGGGGAGTGTCTTAATTATTTTAGAATGATTAAAAGAGTATGGTAATATATACAAACTACAGAATAATATATTGGGTCGAATTGAACATATTTTTGGAGTGAAAAGGCAGAGAACTATGGAGGGGGAAAAAGCATCACAAGTTTGTGACGCAATTCACCTTTTATTTATAATGGAACCATACTGTATATGACATGGAACCAGCATGGCTTTCCAGTAGGACAGTTAATTTATTATGTATATGCTGAGTGAATGGACACAAACTTTGGCTTTTCACCAAAGGAGAAATTGCTTTCCTTGTCATCATGAGTATTATCGAAAATCCTTTATGTATCACAAGTAATATAATAATGACAATATTTGGGTCAATTCAGGACCAACGGACACATGGGTGAGACCCAGAATGTTACAAAAAAAGAAGCAAATGGAAGTCTCATGGTTCCTGCCTTGTTACATTCTGGCTGTCGCGATGAAAACAGCTCATCTAACTTGGACAATGCAGCATTTTGTGATTCTATCAGTGTTTTTATGTTATTTTATCAGGACCGCTACTGTACTATTTTACATAATATATATGGCTCATATGCTTTGTACCAAATTGAGTGCCAGCATCACCATCACTCCCAGTAACCCTTCGTTGTATGCTCTAAAACAGTGATTCTCAACGTGGGGTCCAGGGAACCCCAGGCCCAGGGGTCCTTGACGGGGTTCCACAGGGTCCCCAGCAAAATGAGTAACAGTTTAACCACTTTAAACTCATTTTATACTTTGGCTATTCCAAAATAGCAAATGTACAAGCTCACAAGGCGTTGTATCGTGACAATTTTGTGAACAATTGTGAAAAATGTTGAATAATTTAAAAAAAAGAAAAAAATGTCTTCTCTTATGGGGGTCCCTGGCACAAAATCCTTTCAGATGGGCGTCTGTGGCCAAATACATTTATATTTTGGGGTCCTTTACATGTTTGAGAACCACTCCTCTAAAACATTTAGCCCAGTGTTCCATTTGATTTCTAGCATTGTATGGTTTCAAGGTCTTATGAAAAGCCATCTGTTATTCGTGTGGGATTAAAAAGGGAATTATTTTTGAGTTTAGGGTTCAGGTACTGAGTGAAAGTGTAAAACCCTTTTTCATACTAGTGAACAAACTTGTGTGGGGAGGAAATTTAAGAGGATTACATGCATATACATTTCCTCTCTGGGCCAGTACACCACAGTTCATATGAGTACACTAATATGAAAAGAAAAACATATTACGCACATTATATTTGACTGCAAAGAGATTTCTTGTCCAAGTTTATTTCAGCACACAGTTGACAATTCTCAGTTAGGGTTAGGCCCATTAACATGAAGAAATTAGGAGAACTGCCTGCCCTTCTGAACTGTCACTTGCTCTAATTGGGTTTGAGTTTGTCTGTTTCTTTGTTTTGTACTATGATCACAGTAGGCTACTAGAATTTGAACTGCTGTACCTTGTCAGATTCAGAGCTCATGTCTTCATCTTCACAATTTGGGCAATCTACTGTACAAAGAAAAACAAGCTTGATCAACACACCGAACAGTAGCAGAATAATATTTATAGCGCACAATGCTCGGATGAAATCACTCCTGATGAATATAAAAAATTCATATGGCTTTACTTTGACCGATTGAGGGGAAATGGATCAGTTAATCAACTAATGCATTGAATGTTAGCCTAACTTGTCTATTCAGTTGTGCAGTAGTTGGTTGAGAGGCAACAATACGTTGAAAAGGACAATAAAGTTTTAGTTTGGTTTTAGTTTTAAATGTTACAGATATTTCACTAACCCTAAACCCTAACCCTATGGTTAGTGGGGAACATAGAACCCGGGTAACATAGGGATGGCCCAGTTTAAATCACCCTTAAAGGGGTTGAGCCTGTTGGAAAATAATTGGTTGGTTGCTGCTATTTCATATCACAGTTGGCATCAAAGCCTTTAAGAACCAGGGTGCCACATATCGAAAAGCTCCTCTCCCTGATCAACATGTAGTGTGTTCTATGTATTTGTTTGCCTCCTCTCTCTCTAGGTTGTCTAGGTAGCCCCCTAGCTTAATTAATATTCTGTAATAGTTTAGCATAGAACCATCTAGACAAGCAGTATGTGCTATTTTTGTATCAAGAAAACTAAATAACTTCTAAGAACATTGATGTACTGTACTGTATGTGTGCCAGAGGGAAGGTAAAAAGAAGATCACTCTATGTTTATTGTTGCCAAAGAGATGTTTTGTGGTTCCGGGGCAAGGGAACAGGACTGATAGGCATTGTTTTTACCATATGGTGCTGAGGGGACAGAGAGACACAGGGAAGCAGTGTTGGCCTTGCACTGATCGCGACAAGCAGGAGTACTTATAAAGATATGATAGTAATACAGTATGTGCCCCTGATCACTGACTTGGTCACATTTACTTTCTGTACCTTCTATCAGATATAAATAAAGTCTGTTTTTCACGTCCAATTGTTTTGATCTTCTTTTGGGTTTATTATTTATGTACAGATAAAGGATTCACCTTATACAAGATGAGGTAAAAAAGAGAGTGAGGAGGGAGAGAGACCAAAAATAAAGAGTTGAAGGAACCAAGATTCACACCCTCAACCTCAGGGTTGTGAAGCCTCACATTTACACTTATGCCACCAGGCCTTTCACACTATCACGCTATTTATAACATATGGTTTGAAACCATCAAGGACACGTTTTACCTGGTTCTTGTACCTTTATCGAATCTTTCAGTGAAGAGTCTACAAGAGAACAAAGAAGGTCCAGTATGAACCATGGTGGAGCATTCTCACCTGGCTCTTGTATACTATATTAAAACTACTATGTTTATTATATTTGAAATAGGGCTCAAGTGGAATTCGTAATTCATAATGTACTGTTTTCCCACTTCCTATAAATGTAGTGGAGTCAAAAGCACAATATTTCTCTTTGAAATGTAATGGAGCTAAAGTCATAAAGTTAATTATAAAAAAAGGTAAAGTACACATACTCAAAAGGCCCTATACTCGTTTCCCTTTGCCGCATCCACAATGCATGGGAAGCTTAAAGTTAAATATCTCCCAAACTACAAATGATTTCAAAGAAAAAATCTCAAGCATGCATGTCCACAGTAAGGTGGGATTTTTGAACTGTGAATGGAGTTTCTAGGTGAAAGTGTTTTTTTGTGTTTTTTTTAGGTCCCAAATTCTTCCATCGACCTCCATTATAAATCTCTGAACTTTTAAAGGAGTACAATTCTAAAACTATTAAAGATTTCAAAGATTCCTTTTCAGGCAAATATGTCCACAGTAAGATGAAAATTTTAAAGTATGAATGGGGTTACTAACAGTAAGTATGTAGGATTAGTAGCCTGTACTCGTTTCCCTTTGCCGCATCCACAATGCATGGGGCGCTTAAAGTTAAATATCTCCCAAACTACAAATGATTTCAAAGAAAAAATCTCAAGCATGCATGTCCACAGTAAGGTGGAATTTTTGAACTGAATGGAATTTCTAGGTGAAAGTGTTTTTTTGTGTTTTTTTGAGGACCCAAATTCTTCCATCGACCTCCATTATAAATCTCTGAACTTTTAAAGGAGTACAATTCTAAAACTATTAAACATTTCAAAGATTCCTTTTCAGGCAAACATGTCCACAGTAAGATGAACATTTTAAAGTATGAATGGGGTTACTAGCAGTAACTATGTAGGATTAGTAGCCTATGTACTCGTTTCCCTTTGCCGCATCCACAATGCATGGGGCGCTTAAAGTTAAATATCTCCCAAACTACAAATGATTTCAAAGAAAAAATCTCAAGCATGCATGTCCACAGTAAGGTGGATTTTTTGAACTGTGAATGGAGTTTCTAGGTGAAAGTGTTTTTTTGTGGTTTTTTTTACATCCCAAATTCTTCCATCGACCTCCATTATAAATCTCTGAACTTTTAAAGGAGTACAATTCTAAAACTATTAAAGATTTCAAAGATTCCTTTTCAGGCAAATATGTCCACAGTAAGATGAAAATTTTAAAGTATGAATGGGGTTACTAACAGTAAGTATGTAGGATTAGTAGCCTGTACTCGTTTCCCTTTGCCGCATCCACAATGCATGGGGCGCTTAAAGTTAAATATCTCCCAAACTACAAATGATTTCAAAGAAAAAATCTCAAGCATGCATGTCCACAGTAAGGTGGAATTTTTGAACTGAATGGAATTTCTAGGTGAAAGTGTTTTTTTGTGTTTTTTTGAGGACCCAAATTCTTCCATCGACCTCCATTATAAATCTCTGAACTTTTAAAGGAGTACAATTCTAAAACTATTAAACATTTCAAAGATTCCTTTTCAGGCAAACATGTCCACAGTAAGATGAACATTTTAAAGTATGAATGGGGTTACTAGCAGTAACTATGTAGGATTAGTAGCCTATGTACTCGTTTCCCTTTGCCGCATCCACAATGCATGGGGCGCTTAAAGTTAAATATCTCCCAAACTACAAATGATTTCAAAGAAAAAATCTCAAGCATGCATGTCCACAGTAAGGTGGATTTTTTGAACTGTGAATGGAGTTTCTAGGTGAAAGTGTTTTTTTGTGGGTTTTTTTATATCCCAAATTCTTCCATCGACCTCCATTATAAATCTCTGAACTTTTAAAGGAGTACAATTCTAAAACTATTAAAGATTTCAAAGATTCCTTTTCAGGCAAATATGTCCACAGTAAGATGAAAATTTTAAAGTATGAATGGGGTTACTAACAGTAAGTATGTAGGATTAGTAGCCTGTACTCGTTTCCCTTTGCCGCATCCACAATGCATGGGGCGCTTAAAGTTAAATATCTCCCAAACTACAAATGATTTCAAAGAAAAAATCTCAAGCATGCATGTCCACAGTAAGGTGGAATTTTTGAACTGAATGGAATTTCTAGGTGAAAGTGTTTTTTTGTGTTTTTTTGAGGACCCAAATTCTTCCATCGACCTCCATTATAAATCTCTGAACTTTTAAAGGAGTACAATTCTAAAACTATTAAACATTTCAAAGATTCCTTTTCAGGCAAACATGTCCACAGTAAGATGAACATTTTAAAGTATGAATGGGGTTACTAGCAGTAACTATGTAGGATTAGTAGCCTATGTACTCGTTTCCCTTTGCCGCATCCACAATGCATGGGGCGCTTAAAGTTAAATATCTCCCAAACTACAAATGATTTCAAAGAAAAAATCTCAAGCATGCATGTCCACAGTAAGGTGGATTTTTTGAACTGTGAATGGAGTTTCTAGGTGAAAGTGTTTTTTTGTGGTTTTTTTTATATCCCAAATTCTTCCATCGACCTCCATTATAAATCTCTGAACTTTTAAAGGAGTACAATTCTAAAACTATTAAACATTTCAATGATTCCTTTTCAGGCAAACATGTCCACAGTAAGATGAACATTTTAAAGTATGAATGGGGTTACTAGCAGTAACTATGTAGGATTAGTAGCCTGTACTCGTTTCCCTTTGCCGCATCCACAATGTATGGGGCGCTTAAAGTTAAATATCTCCCAAACTACAAATGATTTCAAAGAAAAAATCTCAAGCATGCATGTCCACAGTAAGGTGGAATTTTTGAACTGTGAATGGAGTTTCCAGGTGAAAGTGTTTTTTTGTGTTTTTTTTAGGTCCCAAATTCTTCCATCGAACTCCATTATAAATCTCTGAACTTTTAAAGGAGTACAATTCTAAAACTATTAAACATTTCAAAGATTCCTTTTCAGGCAAACATGTCCACAGTAAGATGAACATTTTAAAGTATGAATGGGGTTACTAGTAGTAAGTATGTAGGATTAGTAGCCTGTACTCGTTTCCCTTTGCCGCATCCACAATGCATGGGGTGCTTAAAGTTAAATATCTCCCAAACTACAAATGATTTCAAAGAAAAAATCTCAAGCATGCATGTCCACAGTAAGGTGGAATTTTTGAACTGTGAATGGAGTTTCTAGGTGAAAGTGTTTTTTTGAGGTCCCAAATTCTTCCATCGACCTCCATTATAAATCTCTGAACTTTTAAAGGAGTACAATTCTAAAACTATTAAACATTTCAAAGATTCCTTTTCAGGCAAACATGTCCACAGTAAGATGAACATTTTAAAGTATGAATGGGGTTACTAGCAGTAAGTATGTAGGATTAGTAGCCTGTACTCGTTTCCCTTTGCCGCATCCACAATGCATGGGGCGCTTAAAGTTAAATATCTCCCAAACTACAAATGATTTCAAAGAAAACATCTCAAGCATGTATGTCCACAGTAAGGTGGAATTTTTGAACTGTGAATGAAGTTTCTAGGTGAAAGTGTTTTTTTTATGTCCCAAATTCTTCCATCGACCTCCATTATAAATCTCTGAACCTTTAAAGGAGTACACAGCACAGATGTACGCCCAGGCAAGGATAACTTTTATTACAGTTTGTAAAAGTGACAGTTTCATGCTCATTGTCTGATGTGACTTTAAGGTTGACATGTAAATCAGTGTGAATGCTAATGTGCACTTCATTGCCATCATCAATGTATGATTATTTGTCTAATTGTTTGTTTTTAATGTCACCTTTTCTTCAATAAAACCCTGCCAACTACACCATATGGCCTTTGAGTTCTTGTTCTTGTCAGCCTAAATTGTTCACAGCACAGCTATCTATTTTTATATTTAATTCTTGTGACTGGTGTGGTTGTCATGGTTACTAACCATGTGTCATGTGTGTCAGAATGATTGGAGGGCGGAGTGTGTCATCAGTGGAGATCTGGCCCACCTGGATTGTCCTCTATAAAAGAGGTGGCTGGACTTCATTCTTGTTCTCTCTCTCACCGTGAAGCTCACTGGGAGCACTCCTGCCTTTTGGATTTTGCTTGTTAAAGAACAAGATCACTGTGGTGGGGAGGTTTGGGTTGTGTAGTTACCTTGTCATGATGTAACTCCAAAGGTGAACAAGTAATCTAAAATAATTGCTGTATAATAATTAAATGGAAATTGATCATTCAAAATATGCTCCTCATTGACATTGTACGGTGAAACGGCTCTCAAAGTCACTCTTTTAGCACGTAAACGAACACAAACAAAGCTGATTCAGTCAATATAGAACATCACCAAACCCAGTACTGTTTAAAAAAAAAAAAAAAAAAGTCAACTTCCTGTTGATTTTGCTATTTGAAGATCCAGATCCGCGGATCCAGTCCGAGTTCTTTTTAATAAAAATAGCAAAATCAACAGGATGTTAGCATTTTTATTTAAAAAACAAACGGTACTGGGTTAGGTGATGTTCTATATAGTCTGAATCAACTTTATTTGCGTTCGTTTGTGCTAAAAGAGTGACTTTGAGAGCTGTTTCAGCCTACAATGTAATTCAATGAGGAGCATATTTTTTTTATTATCAATGGAGCAATTATTTTAGATTTCTTGCCCACCTTTGGAGATGCATCATGGCAAGGTAACTACACAACCCAAACCTCTACCAAAGTGGTATTGCCCTTTAAGCACTGTTAACCACCCCAGTATCCGTATTGTGGGTATAGCTTTAGCAGAAAATAGCCGATCGACAAGCTCACTGCGACACGTTGTGAGCTTGTCGATCGGCTATTTTCAGTCAAAACTTTCCTCATAATAACACAAAACAGAAAATACACTAGTATTGAGCCCTGAGGCTCACCGGTTACCCATATGGGGTTAAGTTAGTTTTAATAAAATAATTTAAACGTTCTTTGTTTGTGTGAGTTTCCTCATTTTGTTACAAACTCAGCTGTTTGCAACACTCTTGGTTGGTTGTTGCAATAAATACATTACATTTAAGTGGTTGAATTTATGTAATTTGTTATCCCTGAGTCACTAGAATACCTCAAAACGAAGTATGGAGCTCGGCCTATAATTGATCATTGTTTTGATTGATATGCTGCATGCCATGAGTGCGAAGTGGTATTTTCTTAAACTTAATTCAGTTAATCATAGAGGATCTGTGGTCATAATACAGCACTGTTTGAGGAACTATAGTTGAAAACTTAAGACATATTTTTTAATGTCCCGTCCAAAGTGAGAACAATGTAGCCTACTTGATTTAACACCAAAACTGCTATAGCTTTGATCATCTGAAACTAAGGAGTTTATAAATGACAAAAAGGGTATGAATTTGTATGACATTACGAAACATCTCTCTGTTTCCTTTCAATGAAAGTGTAAATCTGGGTTCAGACTCAGCCAGAGTGAACGTTTTCTAACAGATGGTTTTAAACAACCTAAATCTCAGTCGTGTCATAATGAACCCTTTCCCTGATCATCAGAGGGTGTATCTAGTAGATCCAGTCATTCTGTCAGGGGTAGAGGTGTTTGCTGTGGATTTTCATCTTTTGACCTGTCACCTCTCGCTTTAACTTTAAATATAACCTCGAAATCCTAATTAATGTGAAAGGCCTGGTGGTGCAAGAGTAAAGCATAGGCTTCACAAGCGGATGGTTGTGGGTTTGAATCTTGGTCAGGGAAGATCTCAATTTTCGTTTTTTTTAAGGCGAGAACCATGGATGAAGCCCGCCTCCCTCCTCACGCCCTCTTTTAGCTCCGGTAGGAGAGGGAGGAGCATGGAGGGAGCCCACCTCCAGGGGGAGGAGCTTAATACATTTACATATTAATTAAAGATTTTTATTTTAGTATTTTTTTGTGATTTTATGGCCACTGTTTTTTTTCACATGAATTTGTTTGAGACATTTTTTTATTGTTTTTTTTCATCACCAGTTTGTATTGACCACAGCTCCATTGTTTTTTTGTTGTATTACCCTTTTAGTTTTTATTTGGTAGTTGTTTTGAGTGAGCTTTGAACCTCGAACCTTTAGTTTGTGAACCTTTGATTTATCTTTTAAGCCACGCTGGCATGGAAGGTACAACTGGGAACGTCATCCTTAACCCGCCTCATCCTTAACCCGCCTTTTAGAATTTAGATGGACAGTGAAAATGATCTTCAGGAGCCTTGAACCCCAAACCTTCTGCATTCAGACCCTGTGTTTAACTCTTGAGCCACGCTGGCATGGTAAGTATAATTGGGAACGTCATCCTTAACCCGCCTTTTAGAATTTAGATGGACAGTGAAAATGTTCTTCAGGAGCCTTGAACCCCAAACCTTCTGCTTTCAGACCCTGTGTCTATCTCTTGAGCCACGCTGGCATGGAAGTTACAATTGGGAACATCATGCTTCACCCGCCTTTTAGAATTTAGATGGACAGTGAAAATGTTCTTTGGTTTATAAACCCCAGAGTTTTCTCTTGAGCCATGGTGGCATGAACCATGCAACTGAGAACATAATACTTAAACCACCTTTTCAGGATTGAGATGGACAATGAAAATGTTCTTTAGGAGCTTTGAACCTTAAACTCTTTGGTTCATAAACAGTGACACATCTCTTGAGCCACAGAGACATGAAACATTCAGATGAGAAGGAAATACTTATCCTTTTAGTATTTAGATGCACAGTGTATTTCTACATTAACTTCACCACTTAAACCCTCTATTCTTAGTAAAGTTGCAACTTTACTTTCCCGCTTGCCTTGTTACCATTTACACCAAATCTTTTCACAAAGAATTGTCAATCTACAAGCTCACAACACGTTGACACATTGTAAATCTTGACAAATGTTTGCCGCCAGAATAGGGATGCTGGGCCTTACTTCTCCCACCACTGCTGAAGAGCATACAAGACATTAGACAACTAAGAAACCCCAGTGGTGCAGTTAGAGCATACATGGGCAACTGGCGGCCCCCACCCTCACTTAAAGCGGCCCGCAGGTTAATATCAGAATACTGATATATTATTGATTTCAGCTGTTACAATTCCAAACATGCAAACATGACCCGCTTTAATTACTTCAGTCTATATTAGTAGCTTGATGACTAGTATTACAATTCTATTGTCTTTTTATGTCCAATGTATTTGTAATTAAATTCATAAGGTTAATATAAGTATAACTAAATGCATTTCAAATTAAATACTAATGTAACTTTTCAGGATCCCAATTCAAAAGTAGAAAAAAAAACACCCTGTGTGAAGGTAGCGGCGCCTTTGATACATTATGTCATCGATATGTGTTTATAATGTGTTTATAGTACCAAAAGTTAAAGTACTAAAATGTTTGAAAATAGCAGATCTAAAAGCTCACAACGCGTCGCGTCGGCACTCCCCTCTAACCTAGTGTTACTAGCATAACATTACTGCATGTGGAAAGGACCCCATCATTGCATGTAAAAACATTCTGAACACAGAACAGACTGTAGGTCTGAACAAGTGTCTCAGGACATGGTGATGGAAGGTGCAGTGCGAGGCTTCATAGCTGAATGGAGAGAGAATCCACCTGGAGAGTTCATCGGAGTGTGTCATCGTGTCTATGAGCAAGGCATTGGACCCCTAACTGTGGTAAACCATCAGCTGGGTAAAGCTGGAAACTGAGTCTATGCCACAGGATCAAATTATAGGTCAAATTATTATTATTAGGGTGATGTAATGGTATTTTTATTCCCCTAAATGCACAGGACAGCAGTTTGTCTGGTTTCCTCCTCTCTGTAAATTAAAGACACACACACACACACACACACACACACACACACACACACACACACACACACACACGTCACACACGATATGTTGGGGTCTTGTAGATCGCTTATTTCTGCTACTTTTGACACTAAGTTTTAACTGACCATGATACTGACCATGTTGCACACACCACTTTCACACAACGCCACTACAAATGTTTCGCCTTCACAAACCAACAATGTAATGTGCAATGCCTTTTTAACACTCATGTTTTCACCTCTTTCTTTCATCTTCCCATCTTATCTCCATGCTTTTTACAACCTCGCATTTTCTCCATGCTAATTCACACTCTTTCTATGCACATGTATGATTGTTTTCTAAACGGATGCTGCTTTTTTCCCCTGTATTTCATGACTGCTAACATTAATGCCATAACATGTTTACAAACCACCTCAGCACACTGCTCTTTAACACACTGCCACTACAAATGTTTCACATGCTATCACGCCTTCACATACCAACAATGTAATGTCATCTCATGCCAAGGCAGTACATCATTCAATACAACTTCTTCACACACAAAACTATACTAAGGAGCCGTTGCGCACCACAACTGCCACCATGTCTCCATCTAACTGAATCACAACGCCATACACACCCATCACCTCACACGCTGTCTGTGGCCCCACTTACTGCACGTGTGTTTCTAAGCACACGACGACACTTCTTCCTTCACTCTAGCACTCAGTTCCATTCCTCTCTTCCCACTCTCTATGTTGTAATTCATCTCTTCACTCTTTGCCTCACTGCCTGTTATGTTGTCTTGGACCCATTACTTTCAAGACATTGTTTTCTTCGGCCCTCTTTTACGTTGTCAATCCTATTGTGCCTTTTGCTGCTTCTCGCTGGCCACAGCACTTTGCACAGCATGTCTATGAGGAACGCTGCTGTATTGTACACACCATTATTACATTTTCATTTGCCCTCACAAGGTGTCACACCACACTTACACTGCCTCACAATGTTCCCTACTTCACAGTTTACCTAGCCTGGCTCCAGCCCGTGAATCGCTAGCCACGGCCATTAAAAAAATATGTTCAGGCGATTCTGGTCTGGTGACGCTCTCATAGGAGGTCTCAGCCTCGGTTGAAAATCTGATCGACGAATCGGGATCGGGATAATCCAGTACGAACCAATCGCCAAAGAGTCTTTGAAAAAAAAAACTTTGGCCACGCCCCCATCTCAGCAACCGGCTGCATTGAGAGGGCTTTCAGACTGAATAATGGAGTGAAACGAAATGAAAATTCAGGCTGAGTGTCAGGCTACAGTTTACCTACAACCACCCCACTCCTGCTTGGGACCGTCACATTGTCTGGCAGTCATGAAAAGGAAAATACCTGCATTGGCTAGACGACGCAAGCGGCCACGCTTGCCACACACATCAGGTAATGCTGTACTTCCATTTCACCACCTTCTCTGTACGTCTCTTTCACTATGCAGTCCCCTCCATTGCATGTCCTTAGCTCTTCCCTTGCGCATAGCATTACACATCATGCCACAGCCACTATGCATACATATGTGTGTGTGTCACCACACATGCAGTCAATCCTACTCAACACCTATTAACATGCATACCTCACTTCTCAGCTGACAAGCACGACATCACTCCACCAGCCCTACCTCCCACACCTTCACCGCAGCAGCCTGACAGCCAAGGTAATGACTTCTGTTGTCCTCATCCCTTCCATGCAGTCTTTCCACTCTACACTATTTCCCACCTATAATCTCTCATCACCAACATATGCTCTGCCCAGCACAACAACACACCACCACTTCTTTTGTCTCACTGATTCACATATATCGCATTACTGCTCATTACTGGCGCACACTTTCCCATCATGACTACACTCACCTTCTCGCACATTCTATGTCCACCCAAAGCACGCCACGTCTCCCACCTGCACTTAATCCTTTTCATCCAATGTGTACCTCATATACTGTACATGCCACATCACTTCTCAGATGCCGGTCATGATGCCACACCACAACGCCAGCTTCACACGCCTTCATTGCAGCTGCCTGACAGCCAAGGTAGACTTCACTGCTTTCCCAAACTTCCAGCCATTCTCTTCGCAAAAGCATATGTACAACCTTTTCCCTCACATCACCAACATGCACACAGAGGAACACTGCTAGTCTGTGTGTCTGTCTATGTGCGTGGCCCTTTATGGTCTGCAACATGCAGCCGTCCTTGCAATAATCACATCCACATGCCATTACTGCTCATTCCACTACCTCATCTCTAACTATCTTCACTTCCCAGCTCAACTCCTCGCAAAGGACACACACCCGCACGACCAGCAACAGCCGCTAGACACACGGACACGCACATTCACCCAGCCCCATGCCACAGGTGATGACTCATGCTATTACATTGACCCTCCAACACATTCTCTTCACTTCAGGGACATCTTTATTTCACATCCTCACCACATCACCATCACCTACTTCTCTTCCACAGTACACCTACCGTGTCAAAAACACATTGCTCATTGATGCCTTTACTTGCCTTTCCAATGCAACAAATATATCCACCTCAACTGTCTTCCATTATTAGGTGCAGACCATCAACCCAATCGCCTCAGCACACACCTGCCTACTGCCACAGAACAACAACACCATCAACACAGTCACCACACACCGGAGCACGCTGCACACACAGCAGGCCCTTCCTTGCAGCTGCCTCACAAGCAAGGTACTGCCTAATGCAATTCTCATTACTTCCACTCATGCAGTCCACTGTCATCCATGTACTACCTACTCTTTCACATCACCACCATGCACACACAACTACAGCCTGTGTGTCTGTGTGTGCGTGTGTGTGTGTCTGTGTGGCTGTGTGTGTGTGTGTGTGTGTGTGTGTGTGTGTGTGTGTGCGTGTGCGTGTGTCTGTGTCTCTCTGTCACACAGAGTGTCTGTGTTTCACTCTATTGTCTGCACGACACAGACGTCCTTGCGCACATCTGTTGTCCTCAGGTGGACGTCCTCTGCTGTTGCATTGGCCTTCACATCACACCCCTCGCCACACTCTTTGCCCTCATTGCCTTTCACCTTCCTTCACCTCCACACACTATATACATATACACCGCAACATACATGTGTGTGCAATTCTTTCAGTCTCCACCCCACATTCCTATGTACATCTTCACACTGAACACTAGCTACCTACTACACCAGCCCCCAATATCTATCACTTACATCACACAGACTGCCTTACTGCCAATTCACGCACCTCTCATCCACACTGCATAATTGCTCCTCACACTACTTCATAGCCAACTGTCTTCACTTCTCAGCTCAACTCCTCGCAAAGAACACACGCTGCCATCAGCACCAACCGCAGCCCAACACACCGAGACGCTCCTTGAGACTTTTGCGCCAGGCTGCAGCCACAGCACAACCTTCCTTGCAGCTGTCTCCCAAACAAGGTAATGACTTATGCTCTTCTCCACTCTTGCACACATTCTCTCCACTGCACTGTCATACACCCTATACTCACACACCACATACATGCACACAGTCTGGGTATGTGTCTCCCTGTGCATTGCATGTGTGCGTGTGTGTGTGCATGTTCTGTCTGCAACACACAGCCCTCTTTGCCCTTATCTCTGCTCCTCAGTTGCCCCTCCTCTGCACTTCCATGCACTTCACATTCCACATGACGGCAGAGTCATTTCACACATGCCCTATAACTAATACACTGCTTCCCCCTCCACAAACAGCACACCACACTACATACACACCAACATGCAACGCCAGCATGTACTACTCTCTCCACCCACACCCCTATCTACATTTGCCTGCCCAGCTGCACATACCACCAACACCACAGCACATCATTTCTCCCATCCCTCCCAAACACACTGCACATTATTTCTCACATCTATCCCAAAGACATTATTACCGTTCATGACCACACCTCACATGCATATAGCAGTACTGTGTTTTTTTTTCCCCCTCACATCCAACTATCTTTACTTCTCAGCTCGACTCCTCGCATAGAAGACACACAGGCGGGAACAGCAAAGCCAGGCACAGAGACGTAGACGCTCATTGCGACAAGCCGCGGCCACTGGTGAGTTATGCATGCATTCACATTCATCGTCAAACACTATGCATCCACTACACTGACATGCCAATTCACAACCTCACCACTAAAAAAAACCCACTCTCATTCTCCTCCATACAACACCTGGCCCCTTCATGCCTTCATTTCACATTCCACTTATTAATCTAACTGCACTGTCTTTCCTTCTCAGCTGCACACCAGGAACACACACGCCAGACACTGACATGGAAGCACAACACAGCCAACAAAGGCCACACCGACCACGCAACTCAACTACCCGCAAACAGCCACAAAGACAACAACCCCGGCCTCATCTCAAACCTGCAACTAAGACTTTGCACTTTCTCAATGGCAACCTACAAATCCCTGAACTCACACGCACAACTTTTCAAAATATCCATTCCTATGCAAGGCCCAATAGCAAACAAAAAAGCACACAACCCCGCAAGCTATTCCGCCCTACGTACACACAACACTCACTCACACGATCAGGTGGCAATAAGGTGAGTCTGCAATGAGCCAATATTCACAATGCCTCTTTGCAAACAGAATCCCACGATCCACCTCCCTTAAAGGAGCATACAGCCCATCTTAATGCCCACTCTGTGCTACAGCGACACAAAGACAGACACACGTAGTCACCAGCGAACGCAAAGCCCCGCTACCTTAACTACTTCAGCTGGGAACCCCCTGAAATCACCCCAAGGACCCCTGGGGGTCCCCAGACCCCACTTTGAGACAGGCTAAGATCTTGTAGCTGCGTTAGCATTTGGAACCGTATCCATCACACTGTCAGAGCTGGTGTGTGAACTTCACGTCTGATAAACCATTACAATACCAGTGGTCCTCAAACTTTTACATTTCAAGGACCACCATAACGGGTCCATTTGGTTCCATTAGTACACTAAAGAGTTACAGACCTGTAATGGTTCATTTGGTCATCAACAATTATAATGATAATGAAGGATCCCAACCCTACACAATGAACATAAAGAATAAAACAAACCATGTAAGGGTAGATACAACATTATGAACATAAAGATAAAATAAACCACATAAGGGGAAATACAACACTATGAACAAAGAATTAAACAAACCATGTAAGGGTAAATACAACACAATGAACATAAAGAATAAAACATAAAACAATAAAGGGTAAATACAACACTATGAACATAAATAAAACAGACCCTATAAAATGGTAAATACAACACTATGAGTAGGGCACTGCAGGGAATTGAACCCCATCCCGGTAAACCAGGAGAACCACACCAGAGCCTTTGTTTTTATGTTATTTACAAATCACATGGTAACATTCACTCATTTACATTTCAACAGTAAAGTTACTTCACAATTTTCAATGTAGATATTCATCTATACTCTTTGTCCAGAGTGACTCACAATAAACAAGGTAAACACATACATAGAATGCAGAGACAGTGTAGTGTCTCAGTAAACTAGGATCACAGGTAAACCAAGAACCTAGCATCAGTCCAAACGGTATAACAAATTAATAATCTGTACATAGAAACTATAGGATGCCAGGTCAACAAATGAACCCAGCATCTGAGGTATTTTTTTTACTTTACTGGAGTATTTCCAATTTTCAGTACTTTTACTTATACTCCACCACACCTCAGAGGCAAAGATTGTACTTTTACTCCACTACAATTATTTGAAACCTTTAGTTACTTTGTAGATTTTGATTATTACTACAAAACATACAAACATTAACCCTATTTAAACTTTGGCCATTTGAAAATAGCAGATCTACAAGCTCAAAATGCATCTAAGTGCTACAGGATGAGGTGGAGTCTGAAGAGGAGTCTCTTCACATTACAACAATGATGAGCTACGCTGTTGGTCACAGAATTCCTGAAGCAGCACAGCTGTACAGTTACAGATAATGAGCCTATTGAGATCAGATACGGTAATGTTTAGTGATATAGCGCCTTTATAAAAAAAAAGAAGAAAGCAATAAATAAACAAATAAATACAATTACAAAAAAAACATCACATTCAAATACAGTAAATGGAAGTTAAAACAAAACATACATTACAACTGAAATATTTTTTGTGCAAATATTACATAATTTCCAATGATATTATCCATCAAAGACTAATGCTATTATGTAATTTTGACAAGCCTATGAAGTCATGACGACCAAGAAGAAAACAGGAAAACAATAACCCAAAATACATGTCAATAATTAACATTACAACAATAAAAAAGGAGAAAAACTAAAACAAAATACAGATAAGATACAATAAACTAACAGATATTCAAATTAATATTTGCCGACCTCCCTCATCTATCCCGTCACAGTTCATCCATTTACCAATTTAGTTTATCCACTTAACAAGGCTGCCAAAGGACAAGTCCGGACTAGAATAACAGCCTTTTTTCCTACTTTTATTGATCCCAAATGACTGGCCATGGAAAATTCATGAACAGGCCATAAATAGGTAGCCATGTTTTCACTCCACACAAACTTTAAGGAAAACTCCTTAGACAGAGATTAGGAAAATATATTTGCATTGTATTTGTTCATGCTCATAAAGTGCTCCAAGAGCTAAGTGAAAAGTGCAGCAGCAAACTTTTGGGTCAAAGGACCATCGTCAGTGCCTCGCCTACTGACCGCCGTGAATAATGAAGCTTTACCCGCAAATGACAACACATAAATCCACATCACATACAGCGCCTATGGTCATATGTGATGTGGACTGACGTGATGAAGACTTACCTGCACATGACTGAAGTGACGTGAAATGATAAAACGAGACGCAAATCAAATTACGCAAAATGAAACGACATAAATCCACATCACATACTACACTACACTACACTACACCAGACATACACTATGGTCATATGTGATGTGGACTGACGTAATGAAGCTTTAACCGCAAATGATTAGATCTGATGATATAGCACTGACGATGGTCCTATGACCTAAATGTTTGCTGCTGCACTTTTCACTTTGATCCATTGGAGCACTTTATGATCATGAAACGAATAAAATAAAAATAGCTTTTCTTTGTCTTTTTTTCTGCCAGTTTTGCTTTGTTTTTGAGACCAGCTACAGTCAGTAATTATTCCTCTTTTTCCTTTTAGTTTCCTACAATAAAAAAAAAGAAAGAAATGTACAGAAATAAAACGTTATTTTTCAAAGGAACCTCGTATATTTAAGGAAACACATGGAACCAAATGGACCCTTGTCCACTGTTTCCCAAGTTATGGGTCGGGACTCAATAATGGGTCGTGGACACATTTTCTTGGGTCATGAGTAAATAACCCCCCCCCCCCCAACCTGTTAATTAAGTATTCAATCAAAGCTTCCAGCAGGTGATTGGCCTGTGGATTACGGTTCATTGAACATTGCAATGTATTAAATACATTTTTAAATGACATTGGTTTGTTCTGAATGGAGCTGATATGACATATTGGAATATTGTTGATGTCCAAAAAACATAAAAAGTGAAAATAAAGTATTCAATCAATCAAAGCTAATAAGGTAATTGGCCGTGGATTACAGTTCATTGAACATTGTCATGTATAGACCCCTTAACAGACGACGTCATACTGGCTGCGTGCAGCCAGTATGCGCGCAACGAAACCCATTATATCAGGTCTCGTTAGGACGCGTCTCACTAGCCAACACACACAAGAGGGGGTTGGGGTGTGCTGAAACCAGTGCACCCCGAAACAGGTTGGGAATTGATTGCGTGAAACAATCACCTGTGCGTCCAGGCTCAATGTTAGTAAACAAATAATTGGTCTATTAAATACATTTGAAAATGATATCCGTTGGTTCTGCACGGAGCAGATACGACATATTGGAATATTGCTGTCCCAAAAACATGAAAAGTGAAAATAGCCGATCTACAAGATCAATGTCACGAAAATAATCAAAAACACTCAAAAGAATGTATTTTAAGAAAATGCTAAATAAGAAATTCCATAAAGAAAAGAAAATAGAGTGAAAATCTCCAAGAGTGAATTTCTACAAGGCAAGCTCACAAGCGCAAACAAATTTCATAAAGTAAATAATAAAAAAAAGCAATTCCATAAAGTAGGGGGAAAATATTAGCAAACATTTATTTATTTTCTTCATTAAATATTCCTCTTTCAACTAAAACTTACATTTAGTTGAAATTTAAACCAGTGATTCTCCACCCAAGTCATTGTCAAAAACAAAGATTTAATATAAAAAAGTGATACCAATAAATAAGTTGGTTCCAATGGATTGATTGGTCATTAAAGCATGCTCTGAAAAGGCCCACCCATCTGTCCACTTCCAGAATAAGGTTGAGAAGCACTGATTTACACATTTCAAAGATCTACAACATCAAAACATAACCCTATCGATTAACGCTCTGTACATGAGCAAAATGTAGTTAAGTTTCACAATTAAGATTGTTTTTAAAGGGTTTAAAGGGTTATTTTATTCAACACTTTTTAAAGCTCTGTGGATTTTTTGTTTTACTTTTTTTTTTTTTTAAATGACAACCTGATAATGCATTTAATCATCGGGTAAACAATACATCATATTTTTATCAAAAAAACAAAGCAAAAATATCCACAGAACTTACAAGTGTGAAATACAATCTTGACTCTTCCAAACATTTTTTTTTAGAAATTTGTAATAATTTAATCATTTACAGACCATAAATTATGCCATGTTAACATCTTTATACAAAAGGAAAACCGGTTGAAGAAAAGACTCACTCTACAAAAACCTTAAGAAAAACACCTTAGACAGAGACTAAAAAATATATATTAGTGTTTTATTTGTTCATGCTCATAAAGAGCTCCAAGAGCTAAAAGTGAAAAGTGCAGCAGCAAACGTTTGGGTCAAAGGACCATCGTCAGTGCCTCGCCTATTGACCGGCATGAATAATGAAGCTTTACCCACAAATGACAACACATAAATCCACATCACATACTACACTACACTACACTACGGTCATTATGTGATGTGGACTGACGTGATGAAGCTTTAACAGCAAATGATTACATCGGATGATATCGCACTGACGATGGTCCTACGACCTAAATGTGTGTTGCTGCACTTTTCACTTTGAGCACTTGGAGCACTTTATGAACATAGAAAAAATAGAATAAAAATATATGTTCTTAGTCTCTGTCTGAGGAGTTTTCCTTAAGGTTTTTATGGCCTGAGTCTTTATTTCTGCCAGTTTTCATTTGTTTTTGAGATCAGTCAGTAAATATTCCTCTTTCCTTTTAGTATCCTACAATTGTTTTACATGAATAAAATAAAATATTTAGAGTAGTAAAACGTTCTTATGTTTCAAAAGAACCCGATACATTTAAAAACAAAAATCAAAGAAATTCCATTTAAAATATTAAAATAAGAGTAATGAAAATAGCAGATCTACAAGCCAAGCTTGTAGATCTGCTATTATCACTAGGTCCCAGGGAGACATCACATTTCTCTTTTGGGTCTCGAGCTAAAACGTTATGAAAATCTTTACACTGAAATGTTTACATTCCAGTGTGTTTTTGCCATTGTTTGTTTATTGATAATTTCAGATCCAGATTCAAACAGTGACTATTTTTCCTGGGGTCAAATAGTAAAATTAAAATGAATTAGCAAGCAAAATAGAACATGTGCTATTTCGTGAAAACAACAAATCTAAGCAATAAATTAGAAAAAAAAAAAAGAGGTTGTGAAAATAGATTTACATGCTCGTTGTGAGCTTGCAAATCTATTATCTTCACTAGTTTGGGTCCTGAGCTAAAAGGTTTGGGAACCTCTGCAGTGGCACAATGCCTGGTAGCTGTTAAATATAGAGCTTACACATTTTGAATGACATCAGTTATGACTGTAATGTTTAGAATGCAATCACACAGTTATGACTAATGTTTATTTTATTTTCCAGGAGTAATAGGCCTACAGTCTACAGTGACTGAACTGCCTCTTACACAGTGTCACAGTGGCTGCTAGCGGATGCCTATGAGTTCAATTCAAAGTTTACAATTTAAATGGTGCATTTATCTATAGTACCTTTAACCAAAGCACTTTGTAATGTGCATTACATTCACCAACATACTTACCAGGGGGAGAGAGAGAGATGAGAGGGATAGAGAGACAGAGAGAGATAGAGAGACTCGTATAATTTACATCATTTGTACACGATTGACATAAATTATACGAGGCGCATATGACGCAATGGAAGCAGCATTCTTTGCTTCATGTTCTCTGCATCAGTCTCAGTCCAGCATCAGTCCATTTCTTCATTATTCTCCTGCCAAATGACGAGCATTGTACGCAAACAACGTGAAACGAAGTCCACATCACATACTGGTCATATGTATCGATTAATATTATTATTATCATTATTATTATGTGATGTGGATTGACGTGATGAAGTTTTACTCGCAAATGACGGCACAAATAACGAGTAACTACACGTGATGCACATGCCGACATCCGTCACACACCTTCACATCACATACTGGTCATATGTGATGTGATTTGGCGTGATTAAGCTTTAACGCAAATGACGCAACCTAAAATCAATTGTGCCAATATTTGTCAGCAATACAGCAACAGCATGAATGACATTAGTACACAACATACAACACTATGAACAACATTAATACACAACATAAAACACAAGCAACAGGAATAACCAAAGTCATTAAATGCATATGATATGAATGATGGCCCTACATCTCTTCCTGTTCTGACCTACTGTAAACAACTGCGTGTACCTCGCCTAAAAGAAAAAAATGCCGACCGATGTGAACGACGAGCTATCCGCAAATGTTGTGAAATAATCACAAAATCACATAAATCCACATCACATTAACTGACCAGTAATGTGATGTGGCCTGACGTGATTTACTCGCAAATAACCTTAAACGGTACAACGCCAATCATATTACGTGAAACGACACACGACGTAAAGGACGACATGCATCACATACCTCCACATATGTTCATATGTGACGTGGACGTACCGTGATGATGTTTTACCCGCATATGTTGTGAAATGACACAACACAACACATACATCACATCAATGCACATCACATACGGCCCCCCTGTACGGTCATATGTGATGTGGGCTGACGTGATGAAGACTTACCTGCATATGACGGAAGCGACGTGAAATCAAATGTAATTTTTACCCGCATGTGTTGTGAAATAACACATACATCACATCAATCCACATCACATACTACACTACACTACACCATGGACTTATGTGATGTGGGCTGACGTGATGACTTACCTGCACGGATGTGACGTGAAATCCTGAGACGCGACGCAAATCAAATCAAAACGCTGGCCGTGACCCAATAATAAAAAAACACTGGTCCAGTCCCTTCTTACTTATTCTTCACGAATGACGGGCATTGAACGCAAACGACGCAAACCGCTGGCCCGCCACCCGTTAAATGACACAACGCAAGCGGCGCTAAGCGAATGACGCTGATAGTGCACATTTTACGGTTAAAACTAAAAAAGGTTTACTTGATACTATGACAGGGCAAAAAAAAGCTATATTTTTAACTTTATCAAAAATAGATAAAGCGCAAATAGGTTTAACTATGTGAGTTTGCTATGTGACCAAGAGCCACATATACTATACCCTGTCACTATATTATACAACCTAGTATACATATACTGTACCCTGTCACTATATTAATACAGCTTAGTGTGAGCCTACATATACTGTACCCTGTCATTACATAAACAGCCTAGTATACGTATACTGTCAGTACTACAAATGGAACCAAATGGACCAGTGACGGGTCCATTTGGTTCCATTTGTACACAAAATCCACACAAAGACACACTAGGGGGAAAAAAAATAATAACTTTATTAAAGCAAATAATAGAGAAGAGAAAAGAGGGAAAGTTAAAGTATGGAGGTCAGGTAGAAACCTTTCATGTCCAAAACTGTTACTTTTTAAAATGGACACAACAAATAAACTGTGTTCCAATGGATCCAATGTAATTATCATGATCTTTGCTTTGTGAGCTTGTAGATCGGCTGTTTGTACTGCTTTAGTGTGTGACACTGTAGTATAACCAAGTAAAGAAATGTATTTACAAAAAACGATGTTTAAATATGGAGATACAAGGTTTCTGCCCGACAACCAATGATAGACCGTGTCACTACTAGCACTTACCTTCAACAGCAGCCACGACTCAAACAGCAGCAAATGAAAAAAAAAACACTAAGAAAGGAAGCAAATGACACAACACATCATTTGCTTTCTCTATTAGTTTGCACCGACCTACAGCACAGATGGATGTAAACACAGTGTTAATGGGGCTACATGCTACCATAATGATACCAGACATAAATCACATACCTCCACATCACATACATTTGTACACACAAACCACTAGTGAAGAACTAGTGCAATAGACAGGCAAGAAGAAAGAAATGTGTTTGTGAAAAGAAAGAAAGACAAAAATAAAAAATCGATCAAATAACTCAGACACAAAAGTGAATAAAAACAAATAATTTTGTTATTGCTTTATTAAAGCAAAGAAAAGAGGAGAAGTTACGACCACATGGTCGTATGTGATGTGGACCGACGTGACCAAAGCTTTAGCCGAACAATTACGTGAAACGATAAATAAAAATCACATAAATGTGATTTGGACAGACATTTGTCATTTGTGGCAACGCAAATGAGGTGAAACTATACGATAGACGACGCGAATGACGACATACATGGTATGGTAGCATGTAGCATGTAGCCCCCTTAACAAGCAGCAGCAGAAATCAAAAGGTTCCTACCTTCCTGCCATCTACAGACGTCTTCTTGTCAACTTCATGTTCTGTAAAGACAAGAAAAAGAAAACAAAAGGTTGAGTTGTGCCGGCCCTACAGGGTGACATTCTGGAAGCCATAGTGACATGTCATAACCTAGTCACTGACAGGCTGTGTCACCATTATGACATTTTACTTCATTAATTGTCACAAATAATTGCAATTAATGATTTAATTGTGTTTGTTTGGCATTGAACATAAAAAATATGTTTTTAGCTGGCTTTTAAACTTCGTAAACAGGGCAGATATGACAAATAACTTAAATGAATGCCATAAAAAAAGCGATCTACAAGCTCACAACGTGTCGCGATCACGGCACGGTGTGAGCTTGTAGATCGGCCATTTCCTCCATTTTATGAACTGGAAACTATGACGATTTTATGCAAAATAATTGCTATTAACTCAAATAATTTGCGATTATGTAACCGGAAGAGTGGGCACCTGGGAAAAGTGGGCACTTCAATGTGTAATTGGCCATTTATTTTCCTCACATTCGGGTCACGTGACGTCTGTTTACGTCCTGGTTTCCATTAGGAGGGGATCAGTCTATTTTCTCCATTGACTTACATGCATTCTGCTCATCAGACACAAGCCAGCTAACGTCTTATTTCGAAAGGTAAAGTTATTCTAATACTGTGTGCTGTATTATTATCTTGTTTTCTTGATGATGTTATTGTTCTTTTACATCTTACCATTTGGAAATTGACTTTAATAGATAAATTGCGAATGCTAGCAATATTACCTGCCTGTGTAGAACACATCACCATACAGTGGTGTAAAGTAACCAAGTACATTTACTCAAGTTTTACTTTACTGGAGTATTTACAATTTCCAGTACTTTTACTTCTACTCCACTGCATCTCAGAGGCAAATATTGTACTTTTCACTCCACTATTGCATTGTGAGCTTGTAGATCTGCTATTTTCATAAGATGTTTTTATACATTTGAAAACTGGGACATTCTACATAATAAGTACATTCTACTTTGGTACCTTAAGTAGCCTACATTAACATTTTGATACCAATACCTTTTACTCAAGTACATTCTGAATTTCTGACCATACATACATACATTCATACACACATACTGTATGCTACAAGTGAAAGTCAGAAATTCAGAATTTACTTGAGTAAAAGGTATTGGTATCAAAATGTTAATGTAGGCTACTTAAGGTACCAAAGTAGAAAGTACGCATTATGTACATATGTAGAATGTCCCAGTTTTCAAATGTATAAAAAGAATCTTAAGAAAATAGCAGATCTACAAGCTCACAATGCAATAGTTGAGTGAAAAGTACAATATTTGCCTCTGAGACGCAGCTGCAGTGGAGTAGAAGTAAAAGTACTGGAAATTGTAAATACTCCAGTAAAGTAAAAAATACCTAAGAAATCGTACATAAGTACAGTACTTGAGTAAATGTACTTGGTTACTTTACACCACTGTATGGTGAGTATATATATATTGGTATAAAAAGGAAATGCTAAAATAAGCCTATGTGTTCTACACAGGCAGGTAACATTGCTAGCATTCTCAATCTATCTATCAAAGTCAATTTCCAAATGGTAAGATGTAAAAGAACAACAACATCATCAAGAAAACAAGATAATAATACAGCACACAGTATTAGAATAACTTTACCTTTCGAAATAAGACGTTAGTTGGCTTGTGTCTGATGAGCAGAATGCATGTAAGTCAATGGAGAAAATAGACTGATCCCCTCCTAATGGAAACCAGGGCGTAAATAGACGTCACGTGACCCGATGTTGGTTAGGCTTATAGAGACATAATATATCTACAATTGCTACAAAACCTGTCGCCTACAGCCACTGTGGGCATAAAACAATATGTTGAAGGGTAAGTTTAGGTCTGATAATGATGTACAGTACACATGTTCACATCATGTACTGTATACTTTACATCACTTAAGACCATTTAGCAAATTCTTAATTTGTTTAACATTTGAGAAACAAAAATAGCCAATTTAACAAAGACGTGCCCACTATTCCTGTATCAAACACCATTTTCAAGTAAATACACAATGCTTAGCATTTAATCCAGTTTTAGAAACAACTAAACAGTGGCTCTTAAATGTTTTCATATCAAGGACCCCAAATGAAAATGCATTTGACCAAGGATTGGGCCTCTTCCGTACTTTCCTTCACAGGTGTTACAAATGATACTAATTAAAAGTGTACAGATGGAACCAAATGGACCCGTAATTTGTTTCCATTTGTACACTCCGAGTTAAAGGGATATTTCATTTAAAAAAAAAACTTTGGGTCATTTTATCGTCTACTCAGGCTTGTGTGAGCCCCCCAGTGAAATATCCCTTTAAACACCCATGGGCCGTTTGGAACAGAGCCTTCATTAGCATCATTGGTAACACCTGTGAAGGGAAGCGAGCCCAATTTATTTCCAATATGGCAAACTCCCAGTTTGTGCCCCCCTCCTACAATGGTGGTGTTAGTGAAATTGGTGACCTTCAGAAAACATGCGACCATCTCGTTGGACTTCACATAAAGATCAATGTCCAAATCTAAATAACCACGGTTTTGTTTATTAACCGAGCAACTGTTCATAAACAGCAGTGATTTACTGTGTGTGTTTGACATTATGTGAAGTCCACAAGATGGACACATCTTTTGTCAGGTCACCAATTTCTCCATAACACTGGAGGCAGAATTTTGAGGTTTGGAATTTGGCTTGAAAACAACCACAGACAGTCTTGGTTCACCTCTCAGCCGTTTGACCAGTGATTCTCAAAGTGTGGTCTGATAACCCCCACAGCTTATCAGTCATCAGTTACCATGAGTATAAACCCTAGGGTTTATACTAGACCCGTCACAATTATTACGTAAATGCCTAATTGCAATTATTTTTCGATATCAGAATTAAAAATGTATTTTGCATAATCGTCATGATCATTACCATGTTAAAAATGTTCATATATTTTCAAACATTTTCCAAAAATAGTGGATCTACGAGCTCAAAATGTGTCCCATCGCCACACGTTTTGAGCTTGTAGATCGGCCATTTCCACTCGGCTAATTCCACTATTAATTAATTTTTTGAAAGTATAAAAGTAATTAAATTATGTATATTATTTGTCATATCTGTCTGGTGCAAATGTTGTTTACGAAGCCCTAGAAGCCAAAAATAGATCAAATTTGTATTCATAATGTGCCAATGTTCAACGTCAAACACAATTAAATCGTTAAATCGCAATCATTTGTGTGACAATTAATCATCAACTTTTCTAATGGTGACACAGCCCTAGTTTATATACTGGCCAGGTGTGATCCAGGTACGTACCGTGTGGGGCCTTCCACCGCTCGGTTGAAGATAGCTGGTATTAATAGAGCCGCGTAGGTTGTATGGCACCACGTCCCGAGCACCGTACGCCTTGTATCTCAATGGAGAGCGTTCGTTGGCACCGTTATACGTTTCAGCTCTCAGGGCTCGTTGCTGCGTCGACTCCGTCGAGGTTCCATCTTCCTGAACCCTTTGTCCGAGTTACAGACACTCTATTACCAGCTATCTCCTGATGACTCCATCCATCCAGGACCTTCACTGTAGAACTCATACACCGAGTCAAACCCTGAGTCATAGCTAGGAGTCATGACTCAGGGTTTTTAACTCGCTGTATGAAGTAGATTTAGTCCACTCTGCAGGAGGTCACATGATTAACCTGTAAGACACACATATATATACCAACATTACACTCTTTCCCCCACATTTTATATATTGTAGAATTCATAATATCAATAAGATTGTTTAAAAAAAGAAATCTACAAAAACGACATTTCTTTTTTTTCCAGTTTTGTTGGGGTTATATGTTAGTTTGTGTTGCTATTAATTTGTTTTTAAACTCAATATTTTTCATGTATGTGATGATAGAGACTTAAGGAGTAGTTCACCCCGAAAAAAAAATGTATTTTCCATCAATTACACACCCCATGAAGCCTTGAATTCATGGATTTGTTTTGTTTTTTGTCGCATTCCTAGGCCAATAATTTGATGACCGGGTGTATTTCCGGTAGGAGACACAAAGAGTCTACTTTGTGTCTCCTACCGGATACTTTAGCATCTTTCCACCGGTAATCAAATTATTGGCTTAGAAATACGAAAAAAAACAAAATAAAATCCATGAATTCAAGGCTTCATGGGGTGTGCAATTGATAGAAACCAAGTCATTTTTTGGGTGAACTACTCCTTTAATACTGCAACACAACTGACAATAATAATAAAATAATCTACATTGTATATGTAAGTATGATACACACAATAGCAACAAACATGTTACGTTCGCTGCCGTCAGGGTAATCGCCATATTCTAACCTTGTGTTTTCTTCATAAATTAACTCCCTACTTGATCATACTACAGCGTCACATAAAAGCAGGGACGTGCACAGATAGACTCTAGGTGGTGCTAGAGCACCTGCCCTTTGCCCTCTTGACCAGAAGTGCCCTTTTGAAGAAATTATTATCATTATTTTTTCAGTTTACAGCAGGGGTCTTCAACAAGGGGTCCTCAGAGTTACTACAGGGGGTCCGCCAATTCTTTATGTGATATGATTTTTCTTTTTACCATAACCACTCGAAACCTAGCATCCCTTTTCTGAGGAGAACTTTAGCCAAAAATAGCAGATCTACAAGCCCACAACGCCTCGCAGCGCGAGGCGTTGTGAGCTTGTAGATCGGCTATTTTTGGCAAAGAGGTATAGGTGTAGAGGGGGAAAAGAGCAGACCAAGTCAACAAAAAAAAAGTATAATTTACTTGAGCACCTGCCCCTCAAAATGTCTGTGCACGCCACTGCATAAAAGCATCAAAAGTAGCAGATCTACAAGCTCAAAAGGCAGCGCAAACATGGAATAAAGATAAATAAAATCTCATGACTGAAACTGTAATGAATTATCATGATCGCGTTGCTGCTGTTCTACAGCCGACCGGTTGAAGAAATCACAGATTGAGGCTTTAAAGGGATAGTTCACCCCCAGGGATTTCTATCGATCAGTTCACCCCATAGAGACTTTCATTCATGGATATTTTTTTAGTTTTTGTCTCATTCTCTAAGCCAATAATTTGATGACCGGCAGCGGTTCCGGTAGGAGACACAAATAGTCTCCTTTGTGTCTCCTACCGGAACCGCTGCCTAACGGTCCGCTGGTCATCAAATTATTGTCTTAGGAATGAGATAAACAAAAATATATCCATGAATTCAAGTCTACATGGGGTGACTAGTCCATAGAAAAAAAGTCATTTTGGGGGTGAACTATCCCTTTAACCTTTGCTTTTTTACATTCATGTTTATGGAAGATGCTTCTAAATATACATTCTATTGCAAGGTTGATCACTTCGAACACTTTGATCTTAAAATAACAAAAAAAAACGAAAACATTTATTTTATATATTTTATGAAAAGTATGAAATGTGAAAAGTGCTATACAAATAAAGTTTCATTAATAAAGTTTCATTATTATTATCCTCCATCTTGACATTCTTGAACACTCCACAAAAATAGTGTTTGGCATATTAGCTCCATGTTAATCTCAAACATAAATGTATGAATTCTAAATATAAAGGGTGCCACTGCCGAGTTCTTTGTAGTTTTTCTTAACGCCCTTACTGCTCCATAAATATACACACTAGCAACACATTAAGTATTTAAGCCCAAAGCCACGGTTGTTACCCGACCATACGGGTCGTTTGTGTTCCGTAATATTACGTAAAAGTTTAATAAATAAGTGTTTTAATTCCGTCTGTGTCCGAACGCCATTCTACTTCTTCGTTTACATGGAGTGCAATACCTGCGCTCGCCTGCAGCAGGTGAACGCTGGTATTACACCCCATTGTCAACCAGGAAATACAATGATGTTCATTAATGGACGGAATTAAAACATGTATTTATTAAATAACACGCATTATTAACTAAACACCAACAACCCGTATGGACGGATAACATCAGTGGGTTTTAAGATAATCACTTCATAGTAAGAATTTATACATTAATGGAGACGCACGAACAGAAATGTAAAACAACTCAATATCTGCTGTTGCAGCAGCAGGCGAGCGCAGGTATTGCAACATGTAAACGAAGTAGTAGAACGGCGTTCAGCCACAGACGGAATTAAAACGCTTATTTATTAAACTTTTACGTAATATAACGGAACACAAACGACCCGTATGGTCGCGTAACAACCGTGGCTTCGGGCTTAAATACTTAATGTGTTGTTAGTGTGTACATTTATGGAGCAGAGAGGCCGTTAAGAAAAACTACAATGAACTCAGCATCAATCAAACAAGTCTCTGACCGTCTTGGTCCCAGACTAAAGTTCTTATAGATTCAGTGGTGGAAAAAGTAATTCAATTCTTTACTTAAGTAAAAGTACCAATACTGCAATATAAAAATACTCCGTTACAAGTAAACGTCCAGAATTAAAAATGTACTCCAGTGAAAATACAAAAGTATTGGCATCAAAATGTACTTAAAGTACCAAAAGTAAAAGTACTAAATATTTGAAAATAACCGATCTACAAGCTCACAACGCGTCACGATGTTGTGAGCTTGTAGATCGGCTATTTTCAAATAGCCTAGGTATAAAATAGGGCTAAAGTGGTTAATGTATGTTTTATAATATCATAATTTATATCTGAAAAGTAACTAGAAGTTTTCAAATAATTGTAGTGGAGTAAAAGTACAATATTTGCCTCTGAGATGTAGTGGAGTAGAAGTTGAAGTATTGGAGATTGGGAAATACTCAAGTAAAGTACAAATACCTCAAAATTGTACTTAAGTACAGTACTTAAGTAAATGTAATTAGTTACTTTACACCACTAGATTATAAATGCACAGCGTCTATGGCAGGGTTAGATCTACAAACCCCTCACATATCAGGTTAGGTTTAGTCAGTCAGTGTGTGACCATTTGGAACAATGTTTGTTTGATGCGTTTCATCCTCGGTTGTAAAACAAGAATATTCCAAATGTTTGGTCCATTTGGTGTCATAATTCACAAACAGCCTTAAAACCCCAAATGCTTAACTAATAATAGTGCTAATTGTCGGCGGATAAAAACGTGTGTTAATGATCAAACATTAGTAAAATACCTGATGCAGCGTCGCGGACGTTACTAACTGAACCAAACAGCCGTTGTGCGCCTGCGCCTCCTATTTAAAGCCATATTCACGTCCGGTCTGGAGCCCCGCCTACTGGATCCGGTATGTGTTGAAACCAATGTACATACATGAACGCATCGTTTCCGTTTCCGTTTTCTGACCGGATCTTCATCCGGCAGACAATTGATCACAATCAGTTTTCAATCATCATCAACACTGATCACAGGCAGCTGATCGCAACAAGGTTGCGTGTGTGTGTGTGCGTGCGTGCGTGCGTGTGTAAGGTATTAAGGCAATAAAAAAGTGCCTTTTTATAAATAAATATTGTATTGTGTATAGCCCAGTGTTTCCCAAACGTTTTATCTCGAGACCCTAAATCATATATCTCTCCCCAGGACCCAAGCTAGAGAAAATAGCAGATCTACAAGCTCTTGTAGATGGGCTATTTTCACTGCTTCTCAAACATTTGTTTTCTAATTTATGTTATATCTTTAACTCTTTTTTTTTTTTTTTTTTTTCATTCATGAAATTATTTTTGAAAAATCATTGAATTTCGTGGCCTTGCTAAACTAATGGCCTACGTCATTTTTTAAAGTTTTTCAGGAAAAATAAAAAACTGATCCAAAACAAAACTATATGATATATTTCTTAAAGGGCAAGACCACTTTGGTAGAGGTTTGGGTTGTGTAGTTACCTTGCCATGATGTAACTCCAAAGGTGGGCAAGAAATCAAAAATAATTGCTCCATTGATTAGAAATTGATAATTCAAAATATGCTCCTCATTGACTTACATTGTATGGTGAAACTGCTCTCAAAGTCACTCTTTTAGCACATAAATGAACCCAAACAAAGTTGATTCAGACAATATAGAACATCACCAAACCCAGTACTGTTTTTTTTTTTTATAAAAATGTCAACTTCCTGTTGATTTTGCCATTTTTAATAAGTAGAAAACCCGGACTGGATCGGCGGATCCGGATCCAGATCTTCAAATAGTAAAACCAACAGGAAGTTGACATTTTTATTAAAAAAACTATTTGTTTACTAACATTGAGCCTGGACGCACAGGTGATTGTTTCACGCAATCAATTCCCAACCTGTTTCGGGGTGCACTGGTTTCAGCACACCCCAACCCCCTCTTGTGTGTGTTGGCTAGTGAGACGCGTCCTAACGAGACCTGATATAATGGGTTTCGTTGCGCGCACGCAGCCAGTATGACGTCGTCTGTTAAGGGGTCTATATTGTCTGAATCAGCTATATTTGGGATCATTTATGTGCTAAAAGAGTGACTTTGAGAGCTGTTTTACCGTACAATGTAAGTCAATGAGGAGCATATTTTGAATTATCAATTTCTAATCAATGGAGCAATTATTTTTGATTTCTTGCCCACCTTTGGAGTTACATCATGGCAAGGTAACTACACAACCCAAACCTCTACCAAAGTGGTCTTACCCTTTAATCATTTCACCCAAAATGTTTATAACACATTATGACTATTTAAATAGAAATAACACTGTCTGTCAGTTATGTAACATAAGAGATTTAAATAGGTTTAAATAGGATTAAATATGACTTTTAAAAAAAAGCAAAAAACATTTTCTCACTGTGTGCTTTGAACACAAACCACCACCAGAGGGCGACACCACTCCTTTAGAATCTATCTTAAATCCACTTGAAGCTGTCTCCACCAGGCCTGCTTCATGTAGGACCCTACTGCCCTGGATTTCAAACTTTTTCTTGTCAAGGACCCCCAAATTGATACATATATGGCCGAGGACCCCCGTCTGAAAATGTTTTGTGCCAGAAGAGAAGATCTAGTTCTATCTAGTTTGTTTTTAAAAAGTAAAGTGATTCAAAACTTTCCAATATATTGTCGATATATTAAAACATAATCTAAAAAAGCAGATGTGCAAATGTACTTTATTTATTTATTGTTAAAGCTCACTACAAGCTCACAACATGTGAGCTTGTAGATACTCTTTTAACTATTTTAGATTATAAGATTTCCTGTAGGTAAAAAGGGTTTATTTACCTGTGACCCGTAAAAGAAGAGTGGCAAAGGAGCTCTGTAGACTCAAATAAAATGTATAGAATAAAAGTATCATTAGTACGTTCACTATAGATCAAAACCTGCAGTGTGACATGTCTCCATAGACTGTTAGAATAGAAGAACAAAGCAGTGATCAGAGACACTTTATTCACAACAAGTCTATTTATACTGTGTCTTAGATCATCACAAACCCTCCACCACACATCACATCACATCACATCACATCACATCCACTGGCTCTCTGTTGTTCACTACACTGTCTGTCCATCACTATCAATATATAAAGTACACTACAGTGTCCATCACTATCAATATATAAAGTACACTACAGTGTCCATCACTATCAATATATAAAGTACACTACAGTGTCCATCACTATAAAGATAGAAAGTATACTACAGTACAATACCAGTGTCCAGTGTAACTATAAAGACATAAAGTACACTACAACCCTACAGAAAGTTAAAAGATAATACGAAGTAAATTACAGTGACAAAATAAAGACAAAGTATACACTACAGTGTCCAATGACACTATAAAGGCATAAAGTACACTACAATGACACAATAAAGACATAAAGAACACTACAACCCTACAAAAAGTACCCAAATTGACCCATTGATATGCTGTGTCTGGATCCAGTGTGATTGGACATGAATATTGTAAGAAATCAGCTCTGCGTGGTCATGGGCTCCGGTGATAGCGACAGTCTATTCACTGTCTCTGAGACGTTTGTCCCTCCCTCTTTAAGACTGTGGCCGTGAGTTGGACACACGGCCACAGTCACGTCTTCAAAGTATCTCAGAGGACGGACATTGCTGTGGAGATTCACTGATCGTTGAGAGGGAGGAGGTGTAACTGTGTAGAAAATGGATGTTATCCAATGAGAGCGAGAGCTGCTCCAGCTCAGCATGTCTCCTCCTCAGTTCAGTGACCTCCTGCTCCACACGCCTCCTCAGTTCATCAACACAACTAACTTCACGTTCCTGCTGGTCTCTGATCAGCTCCCTCACCTCAGATCGTCTTCTCTCAGTGGAAGAGATGAGCTCAGTAAAGATGGTGTCACTGTCCTCCACTGCTCTGTCAGCACAGTGGTTGATGGACTCCACCTCCTGGTGAAGCACCTTCAGGTCTTTCTCTCTCTCCTGGATTCTCTGCTGGATGTTCTGCTGACTCGTATAAAGTTCTCTCTGTCTCTCAGTCCGTTCTGCTGCAGCTGAGATTATAGTTTTGTATTTTTTTTATTAATTTTTTTATTAAGGATCCCCATTAGGTGCCATAGCAACCAGCTAGTCTTTCTGGGGTCCACACAAAAAAACATACAAAAACAATTATTACAGTTGTAAATATAAACGTATTAAATGTCAGTACTCAACACACGATACATTATGTAGCTAACAAATATGGAAACGGAATAGATTGAAGATAGAAACGGAATAGATTGAAGAGACAGAGAGAGAGACATGGAAACGGAATAGATTGAAGAGAAAGACATGGAAACGGAATAGATTGAAGAGAGAGAGAGAGAGCCATGGAAACGGAATAGATTGAGTCATGTTTTTTGCAATTCAACTTAAATGAGTCTGCATCAAGTGAGGCTTGAACCGGCAACCTTGCGGTCGTGAGGCACTCTTAGGTAGCTGCAACACTACCTATAGTGCTATAGCTTTGTCCAGGCTGATATTGTCTGTTGAGGATCACAAACTCTTGCCTTCTGTCATGACCCAAGCCCCTGTTTCACTAACACTAAGATCACTCGTTCACAAACCATTTACCAATGAAGAAATTGTACATCTCCTCAGAACCAAAACTAGTGAAAGTAGCCGATCTACAAGCTCACAAACCATTAAAAGTTGTCAGATTGTACATCGGCTATTTTCACAATGAAGTATGTTATACATTGAAAAAACATACTCTCATTGCTATCTGAAAAGTTGTGAGATTGTAGATCAGCTATTTTCACAATGAAGTATGTAAAAAAACACTCAATTAAGTATTTCATGTTATCTTTAACAATTGCAGATGTATTCATTGATAGTCATGTTGTGTGAAATGCAACTTAGATGAAGTCTGCACCAAGTGAGGCTTGAACCTGTGACCTTGAGGTTGTGAGACATACACTTAAGCGGGAAGCTATTGGACCAACAGACAAACCTCTGAACAAAGAGATCACACTGATCATACAGTTTCACGCAAATAGCTGAAAAATCCTGGGTTTAAGTGTTTTTCAAACTGCTCAAGATTGCGGACAATCTAAGGGCGGTGCTTACTAGTCAACGTGATAGATGTGTTCCTCATTAGTCAAGGCACATGTGTAAGCAGGTCTAATGGCTGTCGGCCAAACGAGGCATGACTTTTGCCTCAATTTAAAAAAAATTGCTATAGCGCCCCCGTTTGACCAATTGGAGTAAGATTGGTTTCAGTGATATTTGGAATGGCCCTTTACATTTCTGCAAAGTTTCAAAGAATGGTAAGTCTGCATGTATGTGTTAGGGGCAGATGAATAATTGTCATAAAACTGCAATATTCATTGGCTCATTAAAGCTTCATTTTTTCACTTATGGAAAATATTTTGCATACGTTTGTCGGCATAGGTCCAAAGTTCATGTGTAAAACGTTTCGTGCAGATTGCTCAAAAATCCCAGGAGGAGATAGGTTTTAACTGTTTTTCATATAATTCAAAATGGTGGGAGATCTAAAGGTCAGAGGTCAAAAGTCAGAGTGAAAGTTGTTCAGCATGAGGAGACGCATATGTGTATTGAAGTTTCATGGCTGTAGGTCAAATAGGGCATGAGTTGTACCTGTTCAAAGTTGGCATTTTTCAATTGAGTGCTATAGCGCCACCTTTTGACGAAAGATTGTGAGAATTATTTCTTGATCGTTTTTCATGACCATCTACCATATGGCCGAGTTTCATAAAAAGCGACAGCACGGTTCAGCCAGAACTGCCAAAAGTGGCAGAAGAAGAAGAAACGGAATAATGCCAATAACAAAACGGGTCCATGCTGGAAGCCTGGCCCCGTAATAAGAAAAGTTATGATACCTATAACGTAGATATTTCCTTTGAGTGTACAGACAGCTGAATCAGTACGAGGAACTTGCATAGGTGCACAGTCTGTCCATATAGATGTTTTAGGGTCGTATTTCTGCACCGGGGAGTCTGATAAAACCACATTCCATAACAGCAACAACAAGGGCCCAGGAGGACACATGACAAAACATGTCATTGAGATACAGTAGATGAATATGTAATAATAAAGGTTGGACATTTTTTGTTAACATGTTTCACATACATTACAAATAAACAACCTCATGAAAGCCAGCAGGCTGAACCTAAGGGTACATAAACCTGTTCCATACCAAAAACGTAAATTAGTCCATCTAGTGCGATCACAGCAGTGTTGGAGCAATTTTCTGGTCTGCCGACAGACCTCATGTCCTGCCAGGTGTCGGTGTTGATGTCGTACCGTTCCACAAACACAGGGCTGCAGCTCCCGTAGCTGCCCACTGCAAACATATCGCCATCCAGCATCACCAGGCCTTGGTCCATGTTAGTTGTGCAACAAAAAACTGATCATTAGAACTGATGACCTTGGCCACATGCAGCCTCTCATTGGGTGTGTAACCAAGGCAAACCCATAGTGGTTATTAACAAAGTTAAAATAAATGCCATAGTATGACAGTCTTACCGAAGTCATTGTGTGCATATATCATGGAAGCCATCTTCAACCACGAGTCACAGGAAAGGTCATAGCGCCACATCTCTCTACTGGTTGAACCATCAGGGAACTTTCCTCCAGCCAAATACAATGAAGAGCCTACAGTATGTGAGAGCATAATTTAAACAAGTTATGCCTTGATCCTTAAAGAAATAAAGATCTTCATTGCTCAAGATACACATGTTTCTGCGCTCCTGTAGTTCACATATCTCGAGAACCGTCCGACTGACCGACTTCAAACTCAGCAAGCCAGTCACCGAGGACTCCCGGCCGCGAGTCAGACGGATAGGCGGTTGTCCAGACCCGTTTATCCGACAGATATTGGCATATATAGAGATCCAGTTGCCCAGAACCGCCGATCCGACAGATATATGAACGACCTCCAAATAGTATTAATGGCTTCATAATTGAACCATCACAATAATAATGCCCTTACCAAGAATTAAAATGTCCTTTCTAGCACCGCACAAAATTGCTACAGCTCATTTCAGGGGCAAAACATTGTAGGATCGATTACAGGTCTACTCCAGTCGACTCTGATGTTGCTCCTCACCTGACATAACCAGACTAGGACTTCTTACAGTGAGGGGCAGACGTGCCAGACGAGTCTTCCATCGATTGATTTGGGGATCAAAGCTCGCAACGTGGTAACTCTTATTCCTTTCATACACCATCAGCATTACTTCACATACTGTACAGAGGGATAGAAGATGGTTAATGGGTGACTAAATTAATCCAGGAAAACAATGTAAGCCAAGTATAAACCTTGAAAGTTATAGTTAACTTTATGTATAAAACCTGAAAATATAAATAAAGCTTGAATTGTAAAATCAAAAATGATGAAACAATTATGAAGCCCAAATAGAAAACTAAACTCTTGGCAAACCCAAACTTCCACAAGAAGACAATTAACATAATTATTTTTATTGACAGGTATGTTTGCATGTTGTATGTTTGTGTCGGCACTGGATATCCCAATTAGAAATATAGCTGCAAGCAGCGATAATATGGGGCCAGGAGAGAGAAAGAGAAATGATAGAGAAAGAGAAATGATAATTCCTTTAACAGGTCAGTTCATGAAAGTCCTTGCGGTCTTGTTTCCAATGAGTGCCTGTGAGCAATTAGGGGTTAAGAGTCTTGCTCAGGGACAAATTTCATTTCATCGATACATTTGCTGACCTGGCCTGGAATCGTACCTGGGGCAACCAGAGTCTCTGGCTCCCTAGGCGGGCTCACTAACCACTCAGCTATGGCCACCCCTGAGAGAGAGAGAGAGAGAGAGAGAGAGAGAGAGAGAGAGAGAGAGAGAGAGAGAGAGAGAGAGAGAGAGAGAGAGAGAGAGAGAGAGAGAGAGAGAGAGAGAGAGAGAGAGAGAGAGAGAGAGAGAGAGAGAGAGAGAGAGAGAGAGAGAGAGAGAGAGAGAGAGAGAGAGAGAGATACGGAATAGATTGAAGAGACAGAGAGAGAGAGATACGGAATAGATTGAAGAGACAGAGAGAGAGACAAATGGAATAGATTGAAGAGACAGAGAGAGAGACAAATGGAATAGATTGAAGAGACAGAGAGAGAGACAAATGGAATAGATTGAAGAGACAGAGAGAGAGACAAATGGAATAGATTGAAGAGACAGAGAGAGAGACAAATGGAATAGATTGAAGAGACAGAGAGAGAGACATGGAAACGGAATAGATTGAAGAGAAAGACATGGAAATGGAATAGATTGAAGAGAGAGAGAGAGCGCCATGGAAACGGAATAGATTGAGTCATGTTTTTTGCATTTCAACTTAAATGAGTCTGCATCAAGTGAGGCTTGAACCGGCAACCTTACGGTCATGAAGCACTCTTAGGTAGCTGCAACACTACCTATAGTGCTATATCTTTGTCCAGGCTGATATTGTCTGTGGAGGATCACAAACTCTTGCCTTCCAAGCCCCTGTTTCACTAACACTAAGATCACTCGTTCACAAACCATTTACCAATGAAGAAATTGTACATCTCCTCAGAACCAAAATTAGTGAAAGTAGCCGATCTACAAGCTCACAAACCATTAAAAGTTGTCAGATTGTACATTGGCTATTTTCACAATGAAGTATGTTATACATTGAAAAAACATACTCTCATTGCTATCTGAAAAGTTGTGAGATTGTAGATCAGCTGTATGTAAAAAACACTCAATTAAGTATTTCATGTTATCTTTAACAATTGCAGATGTATTCATTGATAGTCATGTTGTGTGAAATGCAACTTGGATGAAGTCTGCACCAAGTGAGGCTTGAACTGGTGACCTTCAGGTTGTGGGGCACACATTTAAGCGAGAAGCCACCAACAGACAAGAACCTGTGAAAAAGGAGATCACAGAGATCATACAGTTTCACGCAAATAGCTGAAAAATCCTGGGTTTAAGTGTTTTTCAAACTGCTCAAGATTGCGGACAATCTAAGGGCGGTGCTTACTGGTCAACGTGATAGATGTGTTCCTCATTAGTCAAGGCACATGTGTAAGCAGGTCTAATGGCTGTCGGCCAAACGAGGCATGACTTTTGCCTGTTTAAAGTTTCAATTTTCAAAAAATTGCTATAGCGCCCCCGTTTGACCAATTAGAGTAAGATTGGTTTCAGTGATATTTGGAATGGCCCTTTACATTTCTGCAAAGTTTCAAAGAATGGTAAGTCTGCATGTATGTGTTAGGGGCAGATGAATAATTGTCATAAAACTGCAATATTCATTGGCTCATTAAAACTTCATTTTTTCACTTATGGAAGATATTTTGCAAACGTTTTTTGGTATAGGTCCAAAGTTCATGTGTAAAAAGTTTCGTGCAGATTACTCAAAAATCCCAGGAGGAGATAGGTTTTAACTGTTTTTCATATAATTCCAAATGGTGGGAGATCTAAAGGTCAGAGGTCAAAAGTCAGAGGGTGAAAGTTGTTCAGCATGAGGAGACGCATATGTGTATCCAAGTTTCATGGCTGTAGGTCAAACAGGGCATGAGTTGTACCTGTTCAAAGTTGGCATTTTCAATTGAGTGCTATAGCGCCACCTTTGGACGAAAGATTGTGAGAATTATTTTTTGATCGTTTTTCATGACCATCTACCATATGGCCGAGTTTCATAAAAAGCGACTGCACGGTTCAGCCAGAACTGCCAAAAGTGGCAGAAGAAGAAGAAGAAGAAGAAGAAGAAGAAGAAGAAGAAATGGAATAATGCGAATAACAATATGGGTCCATGCTGGAAGCCTGGCCCCATAAAAATTGTCCACCATCAGCTGCAACATGCATGCATGTGTGAGGCAGGGTACCTGTGCACCTGCATGGTCCAGCTCTGTGGCTGTAGGGCAAGAGATCCCGGTCCTTGGCCTCAGAGATCAGCCTCTGACAGCCCTGGGATTCTTTCACCACATCCAGAGACTCAATCACATCGTGGAGGTTGGAGGGGCTGATGAGAGGCAGACGGATCTGCTCTAGCACCTTCAAAAACAAATGGAACAATAATTATTTACCAGTTCAACTGCACACTGGGTGACAAATTAAATTTGCTTTCAAATCTCTACATCTGTTTACATCTGAACATTTACATAATGAATGCAGACCTGCCAACGTACCCAAAATGTTTTGAGTAGCACACTCATGCGCTTCCTTGCCACTTCGCTTTGAACACGGTCATATCACCACTGACCTCCATATAATAAGTTACTCAACATATATCTCAGCAGTATCAGGCAGCCTTAATGCACAATGTATGCAATTGCCTATATATAAATTAAATGAGTACAGTCAGAGTTCTCCACTGCTCATTAACACTGGAACACCTACCAATGACACAAAACACCATGAAGTCAAAGGCATTCACACACATGCATGTGCGCGTGCGCACACACACACACACACACACACACACACACACACACACACACACACACACACACACACACACACACACACACACACACACACACACACACACACACACACACACACACACACACACACACACACACACACACACACACACACACACACACACACACATGCACACACACAGAGTTTGGTAATTAAGGATTTCCTTTGTTATTGTGGCCTGCCATTTTAATGTAATTAAAGTAATACCAAGCTGTCAGATAACCATTCTGTGTTGATTGGTTTGGCTTAATTTTCTTAGCCTGCATATTGGCCGTTGTGGAACTGTTTTCATTTGTTTCTCAGCACGATAGTAATAGCAGGCCATCACACACCAACTACAGTATCACAACATCTCAACACTAGATGAGCACTTATTTTCATTATGGGGTTTATACCTGGATATATACTGCAGTATTGACATTGTGTTGTAAGTTAACTTTATCCATTTAAATTCACAACACTAGCCAATATATTTCTCTGAAAATGTATATCCTTCGATAGGGCATGTAACAAAAACCAACATAGAACCTCTCACCGACTTTGTGATGTCGTGTTGAGAGTTGTCATTTCAATCAAATCACTGGTGCACACATAACGATTTATCTAATGAAGTTGAATCCATGTATCCATGTTCTGTGACAGGCCTGGGTGCCTGTCACCTTAAGGCCAGTCCACACCAATGCAACTAGTCGCAACTCCTTGCAACATGCAACTACTTGCAACTATCATCGCAATGGCAGTTGCAAGGTGTTGCATTGGTGCGGTCTGGCCTTTACACAGCAACTGGTCTCGAGAGATCACAAAGCCATCAGTCCGAGACTGCAAGCTACAATGAAACAATTCATGATTAGTGACCTTTTCAAAGCTATGCCTGTGGGTAGGACACTTGTTTAACCACAACAAAGCAGCCTCAACCACCATCTCCTCCTTGGGCACATCGAGATCATCACTGGCAAGAATCTGTGTCACTTTCTCCACAGGTAGAGAGAGGAACTCTTCCTAGGAGGAGCATAAAGAATGCAGTAGATTAGCTGATAGATTACGGCTGTTTCCATACATCTTGAAGTAACTTTTTCTCCTCTCTCAAGTGCCCACTGGTGACAGGTGGTTTGTTGAGTGACAAGGACATGTGACAGTAGCTGGTTAATATTCATCAAATCACTGACTGAATGTTTCTACAGACAAATACTTAGGTCAGTTATGGTGGTCAGTTATGGTGGTGACAGTTTGAGTAATAAAGCACCTTTAAAAAGGTGAAGTAGGTGAGGTTAAGTAGCTCAATATTCTGATAGCAATCATTGCACTAGACTACAGTGTTTGTTCAGTAACGGGGGTCTCCCTGTCTCTCCAGCTCTTTAGTAAACAGAAAATGCATTTTCAGGTCGGGATACCAATTTTATACAGTAACGGGGGTCTCCTTGTCTCTCCAGCTCTTTAGTAAACAGAAAATGCATTTTCAGGTCGGGATACCAATTTTATACAATCAGGAGAGAGAACTCGTTCACAAGTGAAATTTGAAGTGATGACACAAAGACGTGAGCGGATGAAATTGGAACTTGAACACTATGAAATTGAAGCTGATTATTGATACTCTCTCCTGATTGGAAATTGGCAACCCACCTGAAAATATATTTTCTGTTTTATTAAACAGCTGGAGAGACAGGGAGATCCCTATTCATGAACAAACACTCGATATAGCAATGATCAGAATATAGAGCTTTAATCTTGTAACAACAAACATTTTGTTCTAACCAAAATATCAGCTTAGGTGGGCCTCTCTCATACTTATAAGTCACCACAGATTTAAAGGTGAAAACATGGGAAATGTGTGCATCCTTCAATGTCTGACCTGCCGGTAGATGACACTGAAGTGTGTCAGAATATACTCCATGCTGCGCTGCTCCAACTTCTTACAGGAGTGGGCCTCAGCGATGCAGTGGATCCCCACACAGTTGGTTTCGTCCATGTGATGCTTCATGTAATGCCAGCCGGCCTCTTGAACAGCCATCACATTAAGCAAGCTTGCTGCCGTTAGCAGGGCCTAGATCAAATAAACAAAATATATTACAGTATCTAATTTAAAGCAGTAGTTTTCAACCTTTTCTGGATCAGGACCTAAGACAAATGGAAACATTTTTTTTTATGTTTTAAAGAAAAAATACAATGACTGATTTTGACGAAAGGCACACACACACACATCCTGTCCTGCTGGGATGGGTGCTGGATCAAAAATTCAACATGAAATAACATCCACACACCAGAATGCTGCTCCCAGCGTGGGTATTTTTCTTTATTAGTAACGTTTCGAGCAGGGAGGCTCAGACCTTACTCTGATTTTGTTATCAATAGTTATCAAAATATTAATGTTATATCATTAGTATCTTAGTGTACAACCCTCGTAGACGTATTTACGATTCTGACGTTTTCAATCTACGAGAGTTGTAGGGTTCACCCCCCAATGGCCAGCTGGACTTTCTGCACTATGCCCTGCAAAGTACTTCAAACGTGTACAAATTGAAAATAAATGTGCTTACCGCAAAGCCCCAAATGTTAACGACTCCTACGGCATAGTACTTATCCCCGTAGAGGTATATCTTTCAATAAAGAAGTCTTTTAATCCAGCTTGTGTCAGAATCTTCACTGTTCTTCTTTTGTTTAAAATGAGTTTGAACTGCGCAACAGCGATTTGGCGGTCGGGAGGTGTATTGCGCATTGAACACACAATGTATCAATACACCTCCCGCCCGCAAGAACAGAAACATATATCAACTCTTAATTAACCCAGTGCTGATACCTGTGTTGTTTGCAACTTCGCACCTCTAAGACAACGGTGGAGTCAGTGGACACGGCCACGGTGCGTCTCGCTGGCTGTACAACTGTGAGTCCAAAAACCAAGTGTCCACAAACAGACAGCTGCATACAACGTCAACACGGCGATATTCTTATTCTCCTTCAGACTCTCAAACTTCCTGACAACAACAAACCTTTTCTGCCGCTTCACGGGTTCAAAGCCAGTGTAACACTAATTATGTCCCCCTGACAACACAACTTATCAAGGCGTTCCGGGCAGAAACATGCACTCTCCGCATAGCTGTTGACTGTTTTTAGCGGTGCCAACCGCTCTACGTTTGACTCCGTCCGTATGTTATGTCCGTCCGTATGTTTGAACACGGCAAGGTAGCAACACATGCGCCACTTCAACACACACACACACACACACACACACACACACACACACACACACACACACAAGCCAATACTGCACACATGCGCACACACACGCACACACACACACACACACACACACACACACACACACACACACACACACACACACACACACACACACACACACACACACACACACACACACACACACACACACACAGACACACACACACACACACACAAGCCAATACTGCACACATGCGCACACACACGCACACACACACACACACACACACACACACACACACACACACACACACACACACACACACACACACACACACACACACACACACACACACACACACACACACACACACACACACACACACACACACACACACTTGACGTCCGTATGAGCACGGGATGAGCACGGCAAAGAAGCACCAATAGTCTGCCCATTGGCTGGGCTTTAAACAGCCATTATTCCAGTTTGCAGCATGCTACCAAGTACACATTTGGTAAGTGGACTCAGACCACCAATAGGGACGAACTGAAATGAGTTACGCCCCGCCCCAAAGGTACCGCTTCCTTCCCACAGGGTGTGATTTTTTTAAATACAAACAGAAATCCATAAATTAGAAAATGAATACATATTTTTCATAAATTAAGTTTTATAGTTAGTTTTCTGAAATAATTTCATAAAGGAATTTTAAAAAATCTAAGAAATTCCATAAAAAGTAAAGAAAAAAATATTAAAAAGGGATATTTCACTTTCAAATAAATTAAACATATATATATATATAAAAAAAAGAAAAAATCATGGCCCCCTCATGCACACATTAGAATATCCTTCTAATGCTTGGGGGGGGGCATGATTTTTCCATTACTTTTTTTCATTTCTTTTTTATATGTTTTTTAAATGTTTATCATATTTGAAAGTGAAATATCCCTTTAACTCATTGAGTGCCCAAATTATTATTATCTATTTCTGGCCATTATGATTTTATATTTTTTTTATTTTTTCAAAGTAAAAAAAGTGCTTAGGAAGCGAGATACAGCCTTTTTAAGTTACAAGTTAAACAAGGAGTGGATGACACGTGAAACACGTTAATGGCACGTTGCACCATAGCGGTAAAACACGTGAAACACGTTAATGGCACTCAATGAGTTAAGAAGTAGTGAAAATAGCAGATTTAGAGCTGGTAGATCAGCTATTCACTAGTTTGGGTCCCAGGGAAACATAACATTTCTCTTTTGGGTCTCGAGCTAAAACATTTGGGAACTTTGGGTACACCTGGACATTGTACAGTATGAGAACCTCCCAGTAAGTTAGTGCTCCATACCTGAACAACTGAGGACCACCTCCTAATTGGTATCGTTCCGCCGCGGTCTCTTTCTCCTCATGGTCATATTTATTTATTGTCCATGTGAACACCTTTAAGTACAGGTGAGCTGCCGCCACCATACGGAAGCTATCCTATAAAACACAAATTGCATGTAAATACAAAGCTATAAACACAGCTATAAAGTGCATTGTATAATAGTGTCACTGTTGGGCGGAAACCTTGTATGTCCAAAACATTGAACAAAAAAAAACTCAATTGTTGTTTGAAGCTCTTGTTAATACTTTTCATTGGTTAAATATTTATAAAACCCACAGACAGACTAAGCTAAAATGGCCGATCTATAAGCTCACAACGTTGATGTGAGCTTGTCAATCGGCTATTTTCACTGCTTTTGAGATACAAGGTTTCTGCCAGACAGCAACGATATATAACACAATAAGAGAAGAGCCTACCACAGATATGGACGAAATATCTGAATCATGGAATTCGTTGTAGCTGCGCTGCTTCGGGAAATGTATCTGGAACTGTTTGTTATCTGCCACCACTAGTGTGTCGCTGTCCTTGGCCTCCAGCAAGATGTTGTCTACTTTCTTGTTCATCCACAGGCTAGTGGACGACAGCCTCTTAACTACAACAATGGGAAGGTTCAAAATTAAGAGCAAACTGGGGCAAATTCATACTCTATTAAAAGCAGTGATTCTCAACCATTCAAATTTCAAGGACCCCCAACCTAGTCATTAGGCCACGAATCCACATTTCATACTTTTTTTTTTTTATCTCTGAGATCCAAATCAACATTGAAAATCCTCAAATGGTACCAAATGGACCCGAACCCCTAAGGGTCCATTTTTCTATTGAAAAAACAAAAACGTGTTGTGTTGTGATGTACCATGTGACACATCCATATCACAGCTTTAGAATGCAGGTATGAAAGTCGGCATAGTTCATACCCTGAATCTCTGACTTGGATTTGGATTTTTTCATGCTGACATCCAGCACATCGAGGGCTTTGTTGCTGTACCCTTGTTCACCAACGTGATGAACAACAGCCAGGCGAGCAGGATGGTTGGGCATGAAGACGGCTGCGTGGCACCCTGCGATTGGCTGCGATCTTCTGTGCAGACTCGTGCACAGAGGACCTTCCTCCTCAGACGGATTAGTCAGGCTGGCAGCCCAGAAGACCTGCCAGGCACCATCACACAACAGAAGCTTGTAACAATAGAGCTAGACTGATACAGCATATCGATTTGGCTGATAATGTACTGCATATCGGCCGTTATTTGCCGTTCGTGACCATTTTGTAACCAAAAATTTGGCATCTGTCCCTAGCTCTAGTTATCAATTATTTAATTCTTTTAAATTATTATCTGCTATCACCTGCACAGAAATGTAATATAAGCCAGAATTAGAGCGCTTACATGATCAGGAAACACAGGCTAGAATTACCTTTGGACTTAAATCATAACTGTCTTTGGTTCCAGCAAAGATCCATTTCTTGTCAGGAGAAAGTAGCAGTAAGTTGACTTTGAAAGAGTCACACACCACTAGACTGGACCTTTTGGACCAAACAGGACCAGTTAGTGTTTCCACAGTTCCTAGAGAGGTCCCCACCTGAGAAAATATTTGAATTAAAGAAAGTGTTATTATATTTTAGAATAGAAACCGAGAAACTGAGAAAAGATCCAAGGAAGTGGTTGTTAACTTGCCGAGAGAAAGCAGCTGTTGTTCATGGTGTACGGTAGTAATGTGCAGTGTGGAGATGCAGTGGAGTAGGATGCCATTTCCTGTCCAGTCTGAGCCTGCCAGCTCTTGATAAGTCCAGAGGAATCGGATGTGATCACTAGTCCATGCTCCATGTCACTGACAATGCTCGTTAAAGGACTCTGCACAGGACTGCACCACAACTCAACCGCCTAAACAAAACATTAAAAAAAAGCACATTCAGTTCACTTTAATGTCCACATAAGTGAATACATTAGATGTATTGTAAATGTTACTACATTAACTACATCATGAACTACACATGTTGCCAGATGTATGAATACAAAAATATAATAATGGTAAGCCCTGTTGACATTACAGTATGTCATTACTGGTTCTGTTCTGTTTTAGTTTTTATTTTATTTTCATTAGTCACTGCCGGTTGCCCCATGTTTACGGTATATATTCCCTATGATTGGCTGCCAACCACTGCTGTTTGGTGTGTGGAGGGTGTAGACAACCACGCGTTTCCTCTGATACACAGGGAAGCCACCAGCCTCTTCTCTATTCTATTCTTCATTAACCTGACAGTGAGGATTTTTTTGTCTGAGCATTTGATAGAACTGCTAGCATGTGGTTTCAAACTTTGGTTTTACATGCATTCTGAGGCACTTAGGGTTTGTCCTCTGTATAGACACTACAGAGCTGTATGAAACACACACACACACACACACACACACACACACACACACACACACACACACACACACACACACACACACACACACACACACACACACACACACACACACACACACACACACACACACACACACAACCTTATTTAGCATGAATTCTATACTGTGAATATACCCAAACTCAACATGCATTTTAGACCATCTTTAACACAAAATATTGAGCCACACTAAAATCCAACCAACTCTATTCTGGTGCTAGTGGAAAGCTACCATATGAAATGTTTACTAACATCTTTGACATCCCAAGCCCGAACTGTCCCGTCAGTGGAGGCACTGCAGACAGTGCTCCTGAAACTCCAAGGGTCCGCAGTGGTGGGTGTATTCTTCTGGAGGTACACAAAACCAACCACTCTGCCTTGATGGCGACAAGCATACGACCAATAAAAGATGAGGTTACAGAGGCATGTACAGTACAGGCGTGTCACCATTTCTTTCTTTACATAAAATGAACAGAAATCTAAATTTAATCAAATCTTTGACTTTAAAATCTAAATTCTAATTGCTATCAAGAGCTTGAATGGCGCCTGCTTTAAAGCAGCTTGAGTTTCCGAACCTGCAAAACCATCAAGATTAGAATCATCTAATTATGATTTTACCAAATGAACCCTAGTGTCCCTATTCTGGGGTAAACGTTCAACAAAAATAGCTGGATCTACAAGCTCACAATGCGTTGTGTGACCTTGTGTAGATAGACTTTAAGAGGTTAAACAGTATGAATCGAAAATGTAATCGGATTGTGACCTTAAAATCAAGTCGAATCGTGGAGTTTTGAGAATTGTGACATCCCTAGTGGCATAGCAGATATGAAAAGGGTATAGGTCCTGTTGAGAAATAAATACATAGAAAGAGACATGATATGAACAGTGGGTAACTCTTGCTATGCATCCCATGTCTATAATGCACGCCTTATAATGTGTTATTATTATTCAGTATAATATATAATACTTTTGGGGCTTTTTCTGCTTTTATTTCGAGAGGAAAGTAGGCTGACAGGAAATGGGGAGAGAGATGGGGGGGTGACACGCAGCAAAGGCCGTCAGGATTGGAGGTCGAACCCGCAACACGCTGTCAGACTGGATTACCAGCCTATGTGGTATGCGCCTGCTTGACCGCTAGGCCAGCGGGCGCCCTACAGCATGAGTATTTATGAATTCTTATAACTATAATTATACAGTGTTATAAGCAGATTACAATGCGTTACAACTAAGTATGTTTATAAAGAATTATAGACATGGGATGCATAGAAAGTGTTACCAAACAGGGTATAGGCCTACCTGTGTGACCTTTCAGGGTTTTGTAGGTGTAGTCGCTCTCGCTGCCTCTTGTCATCTTGCTCTCTAAGTGGATGCGACGCAGACAGTATCTCTTCCAAGCGTCCCTCGCATGCTGGCTGTCCACCACAGCGATGTTAGAGACCCCCGAGCGCTGGAGACACAACCCCCTGAAGAAATTACATTCAACGTTTTCAGGTCAAGGACCCCCTAGCTGAGACAGAGATGAAGCAGGGACCCCCTCTATATTGTATAAAATTGTGTTTCAGTTTTTTTGGTCTGCTCTTTTTTCCGTCTACACCTATACCTCTTTGCCAAAAATAGCCGATCTACAAGCTCACAACGCCTTGCAGCGCGAGGCGTTGTGAGCTTGTAGGTCTGCTATTTTTGGCTAAAGTTCACCTCAGAAAAGGGATGGGGGTTCAAGTGGTTAAGGTAAAAAAATAAAAACATATCACACAAAAATTTGGTGCTCTGTAGTAACTCTGAGGACCCCCTAGGGGTCCCCGACCCCCTGTTGTAGGCCCCTGACATAGAATGCACAGTACTCAAGTTCATACATTATCATTTTGACAGGTGGTTGTTTTGATCATGGTTTTAAAATGATGTTGATTGTCAGTTAATTGGGGAGGGGTATTCACTTCTAGAATACCTGATATAATAGAAGTGAACTTTGATCGAAATTGGATCCTAACTAGAATTTGAAGAGGACAGGAGGAATACAGTATAAGATAAAAACTCACCTCCATAACAAAGGAGTCTGTGCAACTTCAAGCCAATCCTGAAATCACACAAATGTATGTAGGGGTACATAAAGAAATGCAATCATATAACGGTTAATAAAAAGCTATTAAAACAGTCATACTCAGAGATAAAAGAATTGAAAAACAGGAGACAACTCAAGTAAAATGAATAAATCAGTGGATAATGAATCTGCTTCTGTACATGTGTACTGCATGATAATTAAGCACTCAACACCCTATCATGCTCTGTGTCTGTATACAAATGCTGAACAGCTTCACTGCCCTGCCAAGCCAAAGTGCATAACTACGGGGCTGGTCAGGTCAGCCAAATGAGATATCGGCATATAAGTGATATTACAATAAATGTACATCTGTTCTTGGGGTAATTGTTCATCCCCCAAAATCAAAAGGCTAATTTGACCTTTGGGATACACAAATAAGTGGGTGTGTCCAAAAACGTAGTTACTGCACTTTGGCTTCAACAAGATGACAAGAGGAAAAAGACCTTAATGACTATGAAAGAGGGTTCATTATGTGGGTATGGATAGCAGGAGCTTCAGTGGTATAAAACCCATAGGAACTGGTCTACAGAAATGTGTGGAAAAAAGTGATGGTCAGATGAGTCATCCCTCACCATATTCTCCACAAGTGGATGAGTGCATTGATTGATTGATTGATTGAATACTTTGAGGTTTGCAAATTAAAAACAGCAAAGTACAGTCAGCTTCTGATCTAAAAGATAACAAATACTTTTAAGACAATTAGACAATCTTATTAAGACTTTGCTTTCCCCCCCAATAATTTGTCACCCGTCTGGTCTGTTCGTATCATTGAGGTATAATAACGGTCTGTATGTGAATTTCATAGAGCAGTGTTGCTCCTCCACCTTACCTTACAAACACTGGAGACGTTGAACAGGTCTTCCACATTTAAGAAGGTAAAAATGTGGATAAGGCAATCTCTGCCTATATAAGGAAGCTGGCCATGACTGGCCATAATGTGATGTAAGACAGTATTTAATACAAACCACAATGAGAAGTGGATAAAATAACCAGTAAGTTTGTTTCGTATGAGTCTATTGATCCTATTGAGTCTATTGATCTATTGATCTACCTATTGAGTCTATTGATCCTCCATACCTTCCGTAGATATTAACTACGGAAGGTATGGAGGATCAATAGACTGGTTTGCGTTTTAGCTGCGATAGCCACTTTCTGTCACCAGATGGCGCCACAATCAAAGGTAGGCTACCATGGCCACTGGCGCGGTTGTTGTAGCGCGCTAGGTGCAGTCCACACGTACAAGACGGAAAACTTATAAGCCAACCTGACAACACTGGCTGCTGCTGCAGGCACCATATCTCACATCAAGCTGCAGCATCATCAAATAAGGCCCCACCAAATAGTTAAACTCTTTAGTCTATTACAACCAAATTCACCCTGAGACAAAGAGAAGGGCACGGCGGCCAAAAACACAATAACTGTAACGCACACACCAACATTGCACTGCGTAAAGACGCACAGCAGCAGCTGCCCAATTAATTGACCAACGCACAATAGAATAGAATAGATTAATAAACACGTACGGTACGTTGTAGGCTATGTTCTACCTTATTGAATGAGCAGCTGTCGCATCAGTGCGCTTTCGGTCGATGATGCAGTCCTTGTCCAAAGACTTAGACAGAGTCTCTTTTTCAATTGCCATCAGGCATCAGCATAAACGTAGGCTACTTTCTCCGCATCAACCTTTACTTTTTAGTTTTGTTTTCTCTCCATTCTTTTCTGCCAGTAGAATCCACCTACTTGCATTCTATTGACGTATTCCCGCCCGGCTTTTTTTTAAAGAGGTTTACGTCAAACGTATGGAGCAAACCACTTGAGCGGGGGCCAGGGGGAACAAAGTCTCTACCTCCCCTCCACCAAAGTGTCATCACTTCAACCCCCTTATGACACTGCAGTCACGCTGGCCGCGCTTCAGAGAGAGACAGTCGCACTAGCCTCGCTTCAAAATTTGCTGTAGTGAATGGACCGGGCCGGCCAATTTCTCCCAAAGGGCCGGTGGGCGGTGGCTGGTGCAGGGCTGGGTGTTTTTCTTTTTTTCTTTTTTACAATTAAAGATGGAGTGCCATGATATTTTTCAACCCTAAAACCTGATCATAAGGTATTATTATTATGTAAGGATTTTTTTCCAAAAAAAAAGTGTACAGAAATTGTTTATGTGGACACGCCTCCAGTTCATTAAGTATGCCTGGTTCTCACCTTAGCACCTCCTCCACCACCTTAGCACCACCCACCTGTCCTAATCCCTCCTCCTCCTCATGCCCACACCTGTTGTGTTATGATAATGAGGGGGAGGGTATGTTTTTTGAGGGCTCTGTGATGTCACTAAAGGGCTGTTTCTCTATTGGCACGTTTGACCCTCAAGATTTCAGCCTCCAGGAAGAAACTCCAAATAATCAGAGAAGACATAAAACACCATAAAACCACCACCGGGGGGCTTAATGAAGTTCTATCAACCTCATAGACACATGAAAAACAGAAAAAGTGCAAAAACATGGCACCAGTTATTTAAAAAAATATATATTTTTTTTTTGCTTGGCTTGGCCGCGGCCCCAGACTGCCCGGCCGTTCTGGCATCTGCCAGAAGTGCCAGACCGTCCAATCCGGGCCTGAACAATCCTTTCATCTATTTTAGCACAGATATCCGCTTTAACTGAGTGTAACTCGGAGCGTAAAGCGTTCAGAGCGTCCAGCACCGCATTTGTAGACCGGTCAGTGGAGCCCGTGTCGATACTGGTATCGATATATCGATCGATTGTCTAAGTATCGCTTGGGTATCGATACTTTAAAAAAAAAGGGATCAGTAGCATTTCCGGTTCCGCTGTTGTACTTCCGTTTCTGGTTTAACGACATTTCCGGTTCCGTTTCCGGGTTGGTTCTGTTTCCGGTTCCGGTATCGATATCGGTATCGGAAAATCGCCCCCAAAAATATCGGTATCGTATCGAATTGAAGAAATGTGGTATCGGCACATCACTATTTACCAGGCGAAGACGAGGGCCCGCTCTGGCCTTCCTCATCAGTACCGGCTTGTGCGTTGCATTCTTTTTGTTGTTACTTTCGTGCCGTCATCTTCACTAAGGGTGAGACTTGGCAGCTCTGCTTTTGTATTCAGCATCCCTATTCTCCTCAGAGCCTTGTCCACACTGGCGATCAGCTCTTCATGAAAATGCCACAGCCTGGTGTCAATGTGCAGCTGCCCTTTGCAGTTCGGGTCGTCACTGGGCGGTTTGGTATAAGACCTCGAGCAACCCCGGACATGAATAATCCGAGCCATATCTGGAGGGACAACAAAAGTATTCCCGAGGTATTTTACCGGATAGTGCACTGATATCTCCTCCATCATCCTCGTCTGAACTATCATCTTGTACGAGCCGTCATGTATTTGGTTTAGTCTTCGCGTGTGCTCCAGAATATTTATTCCTGGCACGCCTTGCCACTGGGGAGGGCGGAAAAAATCAACATGGTCAGTTGGAAATAAGTCCATCCGAAACTTGAACACCCCTGCCTTTGGTTCCTGCTTTTTGAGCTGGCTCATCAGAGCCGTCAGGTTGTCGTGATGGTACGGTACGATAATTTCGTCTATGTCATGCAACAAGACATAATGAGAGAGCTCCATATTTCTGTACATGCAGTCATGGAGTGTGGCCATCTGGCCATAGTAGTGCAGGTCTCCCACTCCGTGCTCTTCATATACAAATCCCCTCGATGGAGTGAGGTGTGTGTCAATAGGCCAGGGAACCATCTCTACGAAACCCTCCTCGCTGTAACTGTGCAACAAGCGGTCGAGATCTGGACCACAGCTGGTGTTGTAAACCATCACTCTGTCCACGCCCAAAATTCTGTACATTTCAAGGGCCTGTGTGAACTGAAGCACGTTGTTAAAATCTCCATACAGGGTAGAGAGGCAGACTGTGAAGTCAAACTGAGGCATTATTTCCTGCTCTGTCCCACCTGCCTTCTGATTGAGTATAGGCAGGAATCTCTGCTGCCCTGCTTCCTTCCTGCTGTCTGGCTGAATTGAGAGGGCTATGTGAGTTGGATTTTTGCAAGTTGACGGAACCCGACACAAGACAAACTTGGTCTCAAAGGGAAAACCAAAACCCATGTTTCCGTGAAGGCTAGCCAGAGTGCTCTGGTCAGACAAGTCACCACCACAGCAGAAAACACAGTGGAGCGGCATCATGGGGTCTGTCCTCCTGACTATAGCAATGATGCGCACATCCCACCCCTTCACCCTGTTGTCCATAAAGGCTGAAACCAATAGGTGTTCGCTGTTAATGACAGGGGTGATGCTCTGGGTAGAGCAGAGGCATGTTTCAGAAACATCGTTAGTAGTACTACCTGCACCCCCCCCCCCTCCCCCCGTCGACACGGTCCTGGGTGTACTGTATAGTTTGGAGACAGCCATGTTGATAATGATGCTGATGATGCCAACAGAAAGGAGGAGGATGAACGTCCGTCTTATCATGGCGCCAGATGGAGACATAATCAATACAGCAGTGGTTCTACCGTTCTAGGTATATAGTTCCAGGTGGAAAGTCTTAAGCTCAGATGTTCTTGGTGTAGCTCAAGCATCCAAATGATTTGGCCAGCGCTCATTCCTTATATACACTGGTATGATGTAATCATGTCGTGTCATCATGTCATGATGAGTGATGAGTCATGCATGACATCTGAAAATATGGCAAAGAGAAATAAGCTCTTAATTCATTAAGACCTTTATGGACCCCTGCAGGGCGTTTCCCATGTCAATGATGTTTGGTGTTTTACCTTTTTTCACAATGAGTTGTATATTATTGTATGTCTACAGCATATGCTCATGCCTCCCTGGATAATATAGAGATTATGTATGGGCCATGGCTTTGGTATGGGCTAGCCACTTCTGATCATATACCAATTACTATGATGATTAATGTTGAGAATGTACCCCAGTTTAAAGGCCCCAGAGAGGCCTTTAAACTCTGATCTGGTCTGAGGCAGGTAGGCCTGGACAGTGGGTTTTGCTTGAGCCTAAAAAACAAACAAATTAATGCTAAACTTAAACATGCTCTTTGTTTTATTAAGACAAAGGAACACAATATATATATATATATATATGCACAATGAGGGCTGATTCGCTTGCAAAAAGGAAATTATCTTTCCCTGCTTTTCAATTGTGTGATATTCCTCTCATAATATGCAAGGAAATAAAATACTGTGGTCATGTCCTCACTGTGATGATTGGATGGACGACAGAGATGTCTACAGACAATGTCGTAAAATGTATAGTAGAGGCCCTAGGAGGGGTCCACGCGCACCCTCTTTTTCTTTTTTTTTCTAGTTTGGATTTTTGGCATCTATAGGACCTCTAATATAGGGATTTTGATGATCCCAAGAAAAAAAGTGGTCCAAAGTGTGTTTTTTCAATGTTTTATTACCCATATGAGACCTGCAGGATTGCTGCTGGCTGGAACGCTTTTTCAGAGACTGTGGCACGCTCAAATTTAGACGTAGCCCAAAGATTGAGATACCATTTGATTCTAGACAACCTCAGGTTTCTAATGGGGCCAACCTTGTCATGCTACCTTGTCGGGAAGGGGGTATATATATACTTATAATGATGGTATGAGATTGTTGCTCCACATTCCCAGGTGGCATAGTGCCAGTCAATTGTTTGTGTCCACTGGTGTGCCTACATGTGATGCACTTTTAAGACAGTAGATGTACAATTTTATTTGTCGGCTTGATGTGTCCGAGAACAGCCTCATAGAGGCTCTAACAAGCCCTATGAGAAGCAGTTATCGATACACATCCAGGCTCAGAGAACATTGGCATAATAGCCTCTATATTTTTTTATTAATTTGCCTGAATATTTTTGACTTGGCGCTTGACAGCCGCCTCATGTATTGGTGTATGTGTGACTGAGGTGGGGTGGGGGGTGGGTGCTTGAGTGATCTTTTTGTTTTGTTATATATACTGCTGTCTCTTTTTATATTATGTGCTGTCTTTTGTATGGATCCACAGGTCTGAAATAAAGATTATATATATTATAACTCTATAGTTATACATAATCAATTTCATAGCCATTTTAGCGATAATTCATATTCATAAATCCAAAGCTAACCATTCTAAGAGAAGTCGAGTCAGATTCATGAAACGTTCTTAAAAGGCAGAATTGTTCGTAACTATGTTCTTGATAAATAATTTATTTGACAAGACATACTGACACCAAGTGAAGAAACCCAACACCCTGCCATGCACCCTCCTAGTCATACAGATTATTTGTGCGCAGTCAGCAGTGATTACATTTAACAGCCACTGGCATACCATGAAGCAAGTTCACATTCACTAAATACCAAGTATGGAGATTGCGGGTAATGTTGGAAGTATCATTTACAGTTCGTTGATGTGGCTTATTAATAGATTTTAAATAGTTGTATGGCGATATATACTATTGCAATGTCAATTGAAACTAGAAAATACTGTTCCTTAAGAAACAAAGTGGGCTCGCTTCAAGCCAGAAATTGTGTGTGTGTGTGTGTGTGTGTGTGTGTGTGTGTGTGTGTGTGTGTGTGTGTGTGTGTGTGTGTGTGTGTGTGTGTGTGTGTGTGTGTGTGTGTGTGTGTGTGTGTGTGTGTGTGCGCGCGTGCGCGTGTGCGTGCGCGTGTGTGTGCGCGTGTGCGCGTGTGTGTGTGGTACCACTCAAAAACCGACATACACCTATCTCGGGCATAAATTTAACATTGCAGGAGAATGGAAGGAACAAGTTAACATCATCCTGTCCGAGTTTACAGCTAAGTTAGACTTTATTGAGAGATGCTCTCTACCTTTAACTATGAAGTTAGAGGCCATTAGACCGGTAGTTCTGTCTAAACTACAACACTTCTTCTCCAATGTTCATATCCAGCAGAACGTACTGAGTGTGAAATGAACAATAAAACAGTGAGCTTAGTACACAAGACCCCTAATATATCTACTGTATTTTGAGAAAGAAAACATGTAGATGTAAAATGTAATTAAATTCAGTTTGATGTGGGGCAGTCTGCACCATATATATATATATATATATATATATATATATATATATATATATATATATATATATATATATATATATATATATATATATATATACATAATATAAACATATATATATATATATATATACATAATATAAACATCTAGAATAAATATTTACATAATATAAACATCTAAAATAAATATTTACTGTGTTGCAGGCAGCACTTGTTCCACCAGTGTGAAAAAGCCTTTCAACCCCTCCTCCAGTAGCCCTAGTACTAATTGACTAAGTCTCAAAATGTAAAGCGACTTTGGTACTTTTATACTGTACATTTTGGGAGACATGAAGTTGCCTTCTAATACAGTAGGCCTAACACAGACCGCCCTAAAGTATTTGCATTGGTCTTTGCACCGATTTTGCCATTGTGAGAGGCCATCCGGGGCCCCTCATTTCTTTTTTGGGGGCCCCAAACATTTGCCTGGTTTGCCTCATCTGTAATTCCACATCTGACACTCATGTCCATGTGAAGCACATGAGAGAGATGCTATTCATTTAAAACCCACATCTGATTAACAACATTCTAAACATGACAAAATTATTTCCAAACATGCACTGCACAGTATACTGTAGCACGCCATCACATTAAACAACATACAGCATTTTAATTGCATATTTCTTTTAATCAGTTATTAAATCATATTTCTTTGACTTCAGTTATAAACACAGTGTGCAATAACCCACACAAATACCAGTGTCTGTATTCCCCATCTGTTATTTGTTGCTCTGCATGTTTTTCTGTTAGAAAAGTGACATATAAGATCTTACAGACCTCATGGTCTCTAAGAACAATCACACAATCAAACAATGACTTTTTGGGAACCATAGCACATGATAATACAGTACATTGAGAGTTGTTGAAGATTCAAAATGTACTTAATAAAGGGCAGACCTGCAACAAGGCCAGTTTGCGCCTTTTACAATTTGGCCTGATGGTGGCACTTAGAGGGAACGTCAAACATTTTGGTGACCTACAATATTTATTTAATAAATAGGTCCCTTCCTTTTAGATCGGGGCAGAGGCTCTGTTGTAGTCTTGATGTAATGGCATACGCATTTCCTGTTCCATTCAGTTTCCCATAGCTTCGTTTGATTGGCTCGGCAGCAGAAAAATATATGACACGTTGATATGTATTTCTGGCAATGGTGGAAAGTAACTAAGCACATTTACTCAAGTACTGTACTTAAGTACACATTTTAGATATTCTTACTTTACTGGAGTATTTCAAATTTTCAATGATTTTACTTCTACTCCACTACATCTCAGAGACAAATATTGTACTTTTACTCCACTACAATTATTTGAAACCTTTAGTTACTAGTTACTTTTTGATTATTATTACAAAACATACATTAACCACTTCAGCCCTTTATATACTCTATATATACTTTGGCTATTTTCAAATAGCCGAAGTAGCTCACAATGCGTTGCGACGCGTTGTGAGCTTGTAGATCTGCTATTTTCAAAAATATTTTATAATCTATTATTTTGAAAACTAATGAGCACTTTTACTTTAGGTAAGTATATTTTGATGCCAATACTTTTGCACTTTTACTCAGTATATTTGGAATGATAGACTTTTACCTGTAACAGAGTATTTCTATATTGCGGTATTGATACTTTTACTTAAGTAAAACAAGTGAGTACTTTTTCCACCATGGTTTCTGGTTCAGAAATCTGCAGCAAACAAGAAACAGTTATGCCACCTTTTGGAAACCTGGGACTACAGTTATGCGCAGAGCCTATACCATGACAATTGCTTTTCAAGATTTTTTCATCAGAAGCAGATGGGAGAAAAATCATAACCTCATTGGCAGAGGCAATTAACTGCAACATTCTTCAATTTTATGTAATGAGATTTTCAGTCAATATGCAATTCGTTGAAAATACATTACTGCAAGACATGGGCTTCATGATGCCATATCTTTCATCCCAGATATTGTCCAAAGTAGATTTATCTGTTTAGTCCCTTTCTGTTCTTCCATATTCGTATACTCTGTATACGGTCATCTAAAACATCTTTCTTATTGTGCTTGAATTCATTCAGAAGCAATGGCCTCAGTTTTCTGATTAACGACTTCAAATTGATGTCTCTATTTTGGTCATGTCATTCTTGGGTTGAAACGTTTGAAACGTACTTTACAAAAGTACTGTATGTACAGTAGAGCTTAAGTGGAGAAAAGTATTTTCACATAGTGTACTGTATGTCAACCAGTCCTTTTCATAACTGAGCTTACGGTGGGAAGGCAATACCAACTGGGGTAAATAATGTTTTCTACAGTATGTATCAATTTAAAAGTGAGGCTACAAACTGAAGCACCTGAAAGGACTGTTGCTTACCAATGATAAAGCCCTTTTATTGAGTCCAAAGGCTGGAGGAAGAAGACATTTTTTCAACATACACCACCAGCAAGTTGTCAGGCTGAAGGACAGTCAGAGTGCTCCATACACCGTGACCCGGCACACAATAACGATTGAAGCTCCATTCAAATATATCCTTGTGGGAGGAAGATCACCCTTAACTCTCTTTACCCAAGGACGCCCTGTGATTCAGTGCCTTTCACAAAAACACATCAATGGAAAACACAAGAGCCGTGCCAAATTTGTATATGCTGCATGTCCTGGTTCTCAGTGCGTTTCCAATACCAGACACTGATGTGTGCGTGAAATGTTTGTTTCATATTTACAGAATTACATTGGTATGGTAGATATGCTGGATCTATCATGGTGCTGGGATGAGTCAATACAGCCCTTCATCAGCGGGGGTTTGGAGGTGTTCATCGTCTTCAACAGTGGCAGGGTTGGCTGGGTCAGGGTGCTCCACCACTGGATCACTTGTTGGCTCCATGCTGAGGTAAACAACGTGAAATATGGTGAACCTCTTTAGCTGATAAACCAAGTCTTAGAGAGCTGGACATGAGTACAACTGTACTTTGACCACTTTTTCCATCTACTCCAAATCTCTTCTTCCAAAATAGTGTCAATCTACAAGCTCACAATGCTTCGCAATGCAAGGCAATGTGAGCTTGTAGATCTGCTATTTCTGGCTAATGTCCCCCCCCCAGAATATGGACGCTGAGGTTCAAGTGGGTAAGTTACTGAACATTATATGAAAAGAGGTGTTATTTAACCACTTATGCCCTCTATATCGCGTAAGACGAATAGAAAAAATAACAGATCCACAAGCTCACGTTGTGAGTTTGTGCAGTAGAACGGCTATTTCCGCTATTTTTTAACAATTCTGAATTTTTTTAAACAATTCTGACAGTTTTTGCCAATCTAATGACACAAAATAAGAATGCCATGCAGGATGAAAGTGGTTAACCAACACTTCAAGGACACATTTGCATAAAAAGCTAGGACATTTATAAATTCAGTTTAATGAACTTTAACGAATGCAAAACAGACTGGTAGATACGTTGTTGATGGTGCTCAAACATGCAACATGATTTTCACAAGGGAAAATTGGCATTGGTGCAGAACTTTAGGTTACATGAGTGAAACATGAGTGAAACTTTGAAACAAACAAATGGTATGAAAGGAAACCCAACCATGGAAATAAGCCAAAGACCAAGTAAATTAAAGTGCACAAGAGAAGAGAGGAAGCAAGTTATATGAGACACTGACTGAAGAAGTCCAGTGACTTACGATCGTTCTTGGTCACTCAAAAGCGGGCATACTCTGGCCCTGTACTGAAAGGTAAAGACAGTCCTACAATGTAAACGTTCAAGCTCACCTCACATTACAGTCATTTACAGTATCTATCTATCTTATCTAATATACTACGATGTAGGGATCTTTTTATTCATTACAAATTGGGTGATAATAATGAGCATAAAAGGTTTCTGCCTGACAGCAACGATATGGATCATTGTAACTCCAACATACCATATTGTGTCATCATTTTTAATATTTATATAACTTTTACACCTAAAACATTTATTTCAACATACTGTACAACAAACAAACACGAAAGACCAACAGATATAAAGCCAGCAGGCAGGCAGACACACACAGACAACAGCTAACATCACAGACAACACTGACATGGCCCATTACTCTCCCCCCCACACACACACACACACACACACACACACACACACACACACACACACAAATTGTCTAAAGGTACCTTTATGCCTACTAGCAGCAGGAGCAGCAGGCCAGTGGGTGTCGTGTAGCAGGACAGGGTGGATGCATTTTAACTTGCATTTTTATTTGCACATCGTCCACATACAGTACGCTCATGCAACAAGGCCAGTGAAAGGTTACGATGATAATCATCCTACAGGCAGGTCACCAAGTGTGGAGATGGCAGGTGAGACCACATACACTGTACGTGTGTACTGTAAGTGAAGCCAGTGTGAGGACGTCAACTACACAGTAAAATCCTGTGAGTATTCATTTAACCACGAAAGCCCTATTTTATACTGAGACATGTTGTGAGCTTGTTTTTTGAATTTTGATTGATTGAATACTTTATTAGCAGGATTGTTAACAGTACAGGTAGTACGGTCAAATGTTATTCTAAAAGGTTAACACAAAAAGCCCCAGGGGCTCAGGGCTTGTTTCCATTGTGCTCCATGAATAGCAGATTGCTATTTTCGAAAACATTGACAGTTTTCGTCTATACGTACGCCAGGTTGAAAGCGGTTAAATCTGAGAGCGAGACTCTGAGATTGAAATGGATTTTATTGTGTAGAGGGTGATCATTTCAGCTGACTTTCATTACTCCTTTCAGGGTCCCCACACATTTTTAGCAATGAATTTCCAAAACTTTTCCAAAACTTTTCCAGAATATTTAGCCCAATTTCCAGGCCTATATAACAATCATTCGGCGCAATAATGTGTCTCTTACTCCTATGTAGAATGCCCAAAGATAGGCAGTGTAGCAAAAATAAAGTTTGAGACATACATTAGGCTGCCGTCACACAGCCCGTTCGGCGAAAAACTACTTATGTTACATATTTCGTGTAATATTATTCATGTTTATGAAAATGTTTTGTTTTAACAAAATCAATAGCCAAAAACAATGCATAGCCAAATATTTTTCCAGGACCCTTGATAAATTCAAGGACCGTTGATGATGTTTGATCAATTTCAAACCTTTTCCAGTACTGGATTTTTCTTTTTTTTTTTTCAAAATATTTCCAGGAATTTCATGACCGTGGGGACCCTGTCCTTTCTAAGCAAAGGTGTATTGCTCAAGGGAACAAAAACAAGTCTGTATAAGACTGACACATTGTGTATCAATACTACTAAGGTTTATTTAGTTCCCCATGCATCTTTACCCGACTACTGTATATCAATCTAAAGCAAAGATGATTAGGATTACAAGCTCATAAAAGAAGTAGAAGCAGACAACGTTGGCCTTTAGCTGAAGATTAATTTAGAGACATCAAATCCTTGCATTCAGAAAATAATCCATCACTTCAAAGCCATAATTCTCTCTTAGTCTTGTGAGATGCAAAGGCCCTCTGAATGAGTATACACCCAAGAGCTTCCAATTCAATAGATTTATTCAGATTCCCTTTGAGTAGACTTTCACCATACATCTGAGGTCATCAATTTTCAACATTACACTGTAGCAGTGCCCCCAAACTGCATGCATATCCATAAAATCTCTGTACACTGCTCAGATTTCTCTCTTTTCCCCCCTTTTTTCTTTTTGTGTACAACAAAAACAGTTCCAAAAGAAAAGCAACACTAATAAATACAGTTATTTGGCCACTGATGGTCGGTGTGCTATCTCTGCAGCGCTGGCAGTCATACCTTGGACTTATTCTAGTGGAGAAAGAAGAAACACTGGCAGCTTCCAGTCGTTTGCACTCGACTTTTGTCTCTAAATTCATCAAAACAGAGATAGAAAAGGGGGTTGGCAAAGCTAGGGGGAAGACAGGCGTTCAGACACAAACAAAGAGGAGAAGAGAGGCAGAGACACAGCAGACATACTATGCAGCAAGGAGACTGTTTTGTTGGGGGCATTGGAGACGTGTACAGTTCAAGATGGTTGCTTACACACCCTTTGGCGAAAGTATTTGTATATAATGTTTTTTAAAGGAGAATAGTATGTCATGACCTATTCCTCATTGTACTGTACAGTATGAAGCCTAATTTAAACTTCTTTGTATGACCACATCACTTGCCCCCCAAAAAATGTTGAAGAATACATTAGGCTTACATGAAGAGGACAGAACAGTGTTAGCCGCCACGTGTTGTGAGCTTGTCGATCGCTTATTTTTGGCACGCGACACCGTCGTCTGACGGACTACAATAAGGCATGTGACTGACATATAACAGACAACGCAGACCAGCATCTTTATTTACCACAAGGAGTGACAGACAGGCCTTTCATTCCCTCAAACATAAGGCTTAACTCGTTATATTCTTTGAGCAAGTTTTTATTGGAACAACAACAGTACAAGAAGGCTGAATGAAGAGTCAACATCAAAAATGTATCCTCCCTTTCGAGGTTGCAGAGGTGCTCATGATCCTGAATCTGAATGAATTAAGCTGGAAGCTATGCCATCATTTTAAGAAAAGATAAATATGAAAAAACATTAAACAATTTGATATTACTAGAATGCTTATATTCTGACTTTCTGGCCCATCATTGATGTGGACTTAGATTTTTAATCCACAGGAAGAGGCACTGTATTCGTTATCATACTTTGTCGTATGCCAACGGCGCTTGCACAAAATAATACATTTTCAGTTGAAAGTTTGCAATTTTCACGAGCAACACAGTTATACTAGGATTTAATGGGATGATTGGGGTTAGCAGCAGTACCAATAGTCTTTTGTTTCATGCATAAATGTAAGTCACTGGTTCTCTTTAATTAGGAACCAAAATGGACCCTTATGGGTTTGTAACTCAGTGTACAAACGTAACCAAATGGATCCTTACAGGTTCATTTGGTTCCATTTCTACACTGTCTGAGTTAAAGTAACACTGAGGATTTGACAGCGTAGTTTGGGGTTCCAGAGGGGGAAAAACATCAAATGGGGGTCTGTGGCCTGCCTAATCTACAGTATATCAAACTGATGCAAGTGACCCTACTCAAAGCTTCGCATGTCGGAAGGTTAGTTGTCCTCATTCAGCCTTAGTAGAATATTCAGACAACACGACAGAAACTCATACTGTAGGACCCCAAAGCACCTGGGTACGTGTGTCCATCACACTGCCCGTCGGTAAAGAAGCCCGATATCGCAGATCAAGTTCAAAGTCCTACACTGGTAATAATATGAGTGATTACAGAAACTCACAGAAATATGGACTATTACTTTCATAAGGTGCTTTTCGTTATATAAACTGTTTACAGATACCGTATGACAAGCACTGCCATACAGTATATACATTTATGGCACATTTATGTACAATAAACATTATTGATTCCTTGTGATATTGACCAGCTCCCTTCCCTTAGCTGGAAACAGTTACATGAGTTCCCTACATGTGATACATATTATCCTGTTTTTTCAGAGGGATGCAGGAGTTACAGTATCACAACCACTAAGTGTGAAAAGGTCAAATTAGAGCGGTATTCTTTAATACCCAGTGAAACTATTGCTAGATTTGATTTAGACTCTGACATACAATTCATTTACCACCTTCATACTGATGGAGAGGACAGAATACTGTTAACCACGTAACCCCTATATAATAAGAATAATACAAAAATAATAATAATAACTTTATTTATATAGCACCTTTTTAAACAAAGGTAACAAAGTGCTTCACAAAATTGGAGATAAGGGATATATACTACAGTATATTATATACTTAGTTGACGGGGGTCCCCTCCTTTTTTCCCTCTAAACCAAATCTCTTCATCAAAAATAGCCAATCTACAAGTTCATGACACGCTAAGCATTTTCAGCTTGTAGATCTGCCATTTTTGCTGTTATGGCATGCCCAGAATAGGGACTCTAGGGTTCATGTGGTTAAAATCAGGTTTCATTTGATGAGGGGGAAAATGATCCCCGTGGATATAAGAACAAAACATGTACATGCATGAAAGACAAGCAAAAGATACATATTCCATTCCATTGATTTCAATAAGGATGGCACCAAGTCCTGTTTTTTTTTTGTGAGTTCTTGGTTTGGCTTGGCATGGCTCTGCATCAACGCTTCACCAGTACCCGGTCTGGCTACTGCCCAGTTAGAAAGCACAGGGCGAGGGTGGGGGGAGACAGAGGAGAAGGAGAACTGAGGTAGGGGGGAATTGGGAGACACATACAGGCCCAAACCTTTCCCCCCCACATAGGGAGGGCTTGGGAAGAGTTTATTGCCATAAGCAGAAAGAGGCGAAGAAGAGGGGAGGAGTTTTTTTTTGGGGGGGGGGGGGGGGGGGGGGGGGAGAGGTGGTGGATGGATGAAGGGGCAGCGAGGTTGTCTGTCCTATTGCACGGCTGGCTGAGTCTGTTTGTCTGTCTGTCCTCACACTGTGGAAATCAATTTGCCCTCTGTGGAACTGTGGAACAAAGAGAGGGAGAGGCTTCCAGATGGGGTGTGCTCAGGGGAGGAGGAACAGTCCAACAAACACAACCTAGTGGTCGGGAGGTAGAGGCCTCATTCTACCTCCCACAAGCCGCGCATGATAAAGAAAATATATAAAATAACAAAAATATTATCTAATTTTTTCCCCTAACCTTTATTCTGGTGACATGATGGGAGGTAGTCATTCTGAACATAACCTATGCCTTGAAATTGAAGTAGTATCGTCTAATAATGGTCACAAGGGAGATAAGCCCCGGTCGCACATCTGCGTCAGACGCGTCTGCTTCCCCGTTCACTTCTATTACAGGGTAGAAAAGGGGCGGAGCGTCCCATTGCGCCCGTTGACGGTACGAAACACGCGAGGTCCGATGCGTGAAGCACCGGGTTCAACATTGGTGAACCTTGACCGGGTGCCAACCAATAGGACAGAAGCGCTGTGCGTTGACCCCACTTGAACTACAGACCGGAAAACCGGCTCTCCTGCCAGCATTGCCTACAGCCCTGCAAGATAACATGGGAAACGGATGCATCCGACTATGGTCTGACGCATCGGCATGCGTTGCAGATGCGTTGAATAAAGTGCGTCTGGCGCAGATACGTGACCAGGGGATATACGGTGTGTTGTGTGGATCAGGGACTTAATGGGGTGGGTGCAGTTAAGCAGCTGGAAGCTCTGCGGTGGATGGAACACTGTAAAATTCTGAGATAAAGTAACATTCAGAATTTTACTGTGAATGCAGGGTAAATCAGCTGAGTTAGGGGGTGGAAGGAGCTGGGAGGTCAAAGTGCAGGCGAGAGTTCCTTTTTTCTACTTTAATTAACAAAACAACTTTTAACTTTATTAAAATGATCTTACAGGACTTCAACCATTTTCAACCTTATCTTCATATAATTGGTCCTTACCAACACTCATTATAAGAAGCCAACATTTGTCTACTCACTCTGTCTCAGAGGTGGGCTGTGGACAGTTCAGAACCCTGCCACAGTCCACCTCTGAGACGCAGAGCGAGTAGATAGAAAGTGTGTCCTCTTATAATGTACAACATACCTCTTATCATGTTATTATACAGTACCTCATCATATAATTGCAAACTGAACAGAATGGCAATAGTGGTGATAAACAATACACAAAACAACACAAAACAAAGCCCTGCTGTGTTGTCCTATTTGTGTCTTGGAATACAAGGTACAGTGCTGGTGTGGACTTACAGTACACTGCACACTGCCATACATCCCTATCCCACCTCTCTCTAGTTCTAGTATTGTTCTTAATCAGGGTCAAGATACATTCCCTTTCATTCAAAAGTAAACCGTTTGGGCAAACAGGGCAAACAGTTTGTTTGCCCATGTTGAGGACTTTCATTATGAATTGTTTATTTACAGGTACTGTAAAACATGAGCACCGTTCATATGAAAGAATTAAAGAAACACGTTTTCTTTGTTATACGAATTGGCTGCATGGAAGAGAGTTGAACTTGACCCTGGCTTTAATGTCAATAGTTTAATGCATAAAAAGAATGAAACGGGTTCTTACCTTGTGGGGAAACGGGGCTCATACTCTTCAACTCCTTGCTGTAATAGTAAAACAAAAAACAAACCACTTTATAGGTCGTAATGAATAATAATTCCTAACGGATTACATTTCCATTTTTAAATGAGGTTAAATTTGCCATAATCAAAAGGAACCACTAGATAGCAGCACAGTCACAGCAACATAAATACAGTATGAGGGATAAAACAATATTCACTCAACATCAGAGTGAATTTTGCAGATTGGTTTAATAATAAACCTTAAGTTTGGGGGAAACCATTATGGAAGTTAGTTATGGAAGTTATGGATTACAATGCAAAAAATCACACCCAGTGTGAAGTGGGCAGTGTGTGGTCATCACAACATGACTCACTTAAAAAAAAAGGATAAATTACTTTTTTTTAAGTCCATACTGCTATTCATAGGGCTGCACATGTGTCATGTGTTTCACTAGCCAATCACAGTCCTGAATTTGCAAAGTCAGCCAATCACATTACAGCTAGTGGTGATGACACTAGCTGTAATGTGATTGGCTGACTTTGCAAAAGTATAGATTTGCATTGACTGTGGAAGGGTTAGGGGTGTAGACTGCGTTGTAGACTATTGGCCAATCACGGTGCAGGATTGGTCAGTGTCCAAAACTCACTTATAGGGGGCGGTTACACCGCCCCAAAAATGTATAGACCCCTTAACAGACGACGTCATACTGGCTGCGTGCAGCCAGTACGCGCGCAACGAAACCCATTATATCAGGTCTCGTTAGGACGCGTCTCACTAGCCAACACACACAAGAGGGGGTTGGGGTGTGCTGAAACCAGTGCACCCCGAAACAGGTTGGGAATTGATTGCGTGAAACAATCACCTGTGCGTCCAGGCTCAATGTTAGTAAACAAATAATTGGTCTATATGCTGTGTGTGATATCCTGTGTGTATATACCATGGGTGTGTGCGTGTGTGAGTGAGTGCGTGAGTTGAGTATGAGAGAGAAACTGAGAGAGAGCAACAGAGAGACAGAAAGAGGCAGACAGAAATAGAGATAGATAATGCAGTCTCTCTCCTGAGGCTGTTTAACCTCTGGATCAACCGATTATTAACCACTTAAACCCTATATTGGAGTCCCCCAGGGGTCTATATAAGGCCCCCTCCTTTTTTCCCCTGAACACCAATATATTCACTGAAAATGAATAGGGATGCTAAGGTTCATGTGGTTAAAATCCTCTTCACCTCTGAGCACTGGAGTCCTTCCCCGACTCCATATCTAAACATCACTTGTTCTAGTTAAAAACCCATGTTACGCCTCGTTTTTGATTGTCTATTTTTACCACCAGACACTCCCATTGGTGATTTCCAGTGCAAATAGGCCTGCCTTCGCATGCCACCAGTGATATATTTCCCCCTGAAACGACCTGAGGTGGAAACCTGTGGCATGAAAAATTTAAGCTGCTAGATGACTATGCCATGCAATCAGAGCCGCCCACGTGCACAGAGGCCGTCAGCAGGAAGTCTCCCTCTTTTCTCTCTCTCTCTCTCTCTCTCTCTCTCTCTCTCTCGTCTTTTTAGTCAGCAGGGCTAACCCCCCCCCCCCCTCAGAAACAGCCGAATGCAAAGGCGGTGTTCTCCAATCTGTGCTGACACATTGGCCATATTACAGTGGTTCTCAAACGTTTTCATGTTAAGGACCCCCAAATTCATATGTACAAGCTGTACGATGTATATAGGGTTAAAGTCTTTTGATGCAATATTAACACATTTCGTTGCCATATTACACACACATACAGTACATAGTGCAAGGGAGCGAGACTGAAAATATGCTGTGGATGTGCGTGTGTGTGTGCGTTTGCACCGACCCCCACCTGTGGGAAGCCTGGCCCTGCCACGCTGTAGGGACGTTGTGGTCTGCTGTGTGCCAACGCAGCGCTCTGTGCCGCCATGCGGGAGTGCATGCCATAGTCTGGGACAGGATGAGCCATGTCGTCTTTCTCCAGGAGGTTTCCTGTACTGCTGCTCTTCCCATGGTGGAGGCTACACACGCACGTACGCACACACACACACACACACACACACACACACACACACACACACACACACACACACACACACACACACACACACACACACACACACATCTTTTAAATCAATTCCCAAAACCCATTTTACAGAATTGCTTTGAATTAATTGACACTCTTGTTGTTTCTCTTTGCTTTATTGCTCTCGTTTTAGTGTCATGTCTTTTATTTATTGTGTCTTACGTCCATGCTGTATCTGTTTTATTCGTAATTGTACACGGTAAAATGCACAGTGTAAATTTAACACGAATATAAAAATGTACCCTATCCGAATTAAATTCGCTTCGAAATTACACTGTGGATTTTGACTGTGTAAAGTTATGCTTTACACAGTAGTTATGTTCAGCCTGCTTTATTTCTACATCTGCTGCCTTATAGACGGATTTCCGCGCGACGTCATCACAGAGCAGAATGCGCAATCTGCGCATGCCCGGGTGAAAGGCGCGTTCGAAAATACAGCCCTGAGCGGCAGTGAGCGCACTGGCCAATACAAACTAATAGGCGAGTGTGCTCCGGTGCGTAATTTCCAAACGCACCCATAGGCTTCCCCCTCCTCTGCGCGGTCATATTCCTCTCATGTTTACTAACAGGAAACCCGTCTATGGTCTACATAGCTGGACAGTGTGTAGTAGTAAAAGGTGTGGCTGAAATCTCAGCTCTGTGGTGTGACTGAGGAACACATACTTGTGCACTCGAAGCTGTCTCATGGAGTCACCGTCACCATCGGAGATGAGCCGTGTGTAGGAGAAAGGAAACCAGCCACGCCTGGCAGAGGCAGAAGAGACGCACGTTAGCCATGCATCATAATTAACAACAAAACGCTTTCGAACCCCAGAGAGAGACAATAAGCCACTTAATAGTTATTACTATATATTTTGTGAACTTGTATATCAGCTGTTTTTGGTATGTGTCGTACAACAATGTGTTGTGCCATGTTGTGAGCTTATATAGATCTATTTTTGAAAATATATATTTTTTGGAAACATTTAGCTTGAAAATCTAGTAGCACCAACCAGAGCAGTAAGTCACGCAAAGCTTGGTCACTCAAATCCGGATGTCATGTTTGCAACATTTTCTGTGACATTTGTTGGCCAATCAAATACGGACGCTGTTAAACATTTGTGATTATGTTCACTGATTATTCAGGCCACCTATATAACAAACCTGATCTAGAAAAGGTTGAGAACCACTGAATTGAAACTCTTTATTATCTCTGGGAGATAATAAATCTACACTGTAAAATCCTCGAGAGAATTAACTCATGACAGTTGTTACAGTACAGACCCGTAACGCTCCATTTGGTGCCTGACTATCAATCATTTAGCTGGGGACCCCCTGGAACCCCCCTGGAACCCCCTGGAATCTAGTTTATTTTGTCGCCAAAAAATCATTTTTGTCAGGCCTTGACGGCATCGTAATGCCTGATTTTACACTTGGTTGCATGCTGAAAATATCCGATCTACAAGCTCACAATGCGGTCTACAAGCTCACAACGTGTCACAGAGCGACGCGTTGTGAGCTTGTAGATCGGCTATTTTCCGAGCGACCAACCAAAAATAAAATCACTTGTCTTTTAGTTCTACTGGATCTCTTCTCCACTAGTCCCTCCCTAACATTTATAATTTTAATTTGATGATGAAATTGTCAATATATTTAGTCTAAGTCATCATACCTTAGAATTTTTGTTTTTATTTAGTTTTCGTCAGTGAAAAAAGGTAGTCTACAAACATTTTTTCGTCATAGTTTTAGTCGACAAAAGTCACACTGCAGTGTGCTCTTGCTCACATTCTGTTCTTCTCGTTCTCGCCGTAGTGCCAGCCGTCGCGGGCCTCGGGCACCAGCAGGGTGATGACGTCGCCATCACAGAAGCTGAGCAGGGTGCTGTTGTCACCGGCCGCGTGTGAGAAGATGGCCTGGACGCGGGTCCTCCCGTTCCTCTCCAGCCCCGCCGCCATGGAGCTGGACCTGGGCAGCGTGCGCGTCTCCGCTGGAGGGGGACGGAAGAACCGCAGACAACGGGAAAGACAAAGGGAGACCATGTTATGGACCAGTGGTTCTCAAATCTTTACATTTCAAGGACCCCCCCCCCCCCTCGACCTGAGACCGATTCTACAAATGCTTTCTAAATCAATAGTTCTCACACTTTCAAGATTTTTCTAAAATGTTCAAAAGCAGCAGATGTACAAGCTCACAGCGCGGCACAAAGTGACGCGCCGTAAGCTTGTGTATCTGGTCATGGGTAAAAGGTCATGAGTGTTTTTTCATGGGTGAAAAAACATAGGGATAAACTTTGACCGTGTGCTGTGACCTTGACCACTGACATATTTTAGAATAAATAAACGTATGTGCCAAGCTTGATCCAAATCAGAGTTACCCCTGGGACATACAGACAGACAAACTGACTGACAAGTGATAAATACTCTCCTACAAGAGATTTCGAATGTTTCCATTGCTGTGTCCCATTTCACCTACTTTACCTCCTACTTTCTCCTACTTTTAAATATCCCACCTCCTCTAATTCCCGCTTGCTATGGCCTGTTTCCATTAGCAGTGCATCAAGTATGAGTCTAAGTCTAATATGCCAGGTTTATCGTGTCACGCACTGAAAATAACAGATCTACAAGTTCACAACACGCCACACTGTGTGACGTGTTGCAAGCTTCTCATCTCTGTTGTCGATGCACGACACCAGCACAACAAGAACATTCACTCCATTAGTTCACATTACTAATGCTCTGGAATAACATGAATGTCTTCAAAGCCTTGTGGGTGTCACTCCATGTGGGTGGATGTCACTCCAGAAAATGCTTATGTATTTTCTACTGATTTGCTTGAGAAAGAAAAAAACATTTTTTAGTCAAAAATAAGTCCCTTCTTTGTGTCATAGTGTAGGTCATGTGACAAAGTATAAACTACACTTAAGTGTGCGGTGTGACATCTTCTGCACCCATCCTTACTCAGTGTGGTCTTGCTCTTGACGGGGGCGACCTTGCGGACGGGCAGGGTGTTTGAGTACACTTCCCCCCCCTGCCGTTGGGTCTGTGGCGAGGCCTTGCCCTGAGCAGCCTTGCCCTCCATCCAGTGCTGGTAGTCTTCTCCGTGGGCCGTGCCGTTCATTAGCGACATCCCTCCATCGGCCCCGCCCATTAGCCTCTGTGCAAATGGGGTGAAGGGATTTGCATAGCACTTGAGAGATGGTTTCTTGCATGCCCTCACTCCTTTGTCTCTCCCTCTCTCTCTCCCGCTCTCCCTCCCCCTCTCTCTATCCCCCTCTTCCTCCCCTCGTCTCTTTTTCTCTCCCCCCCCTCTCTCTCTCGCATCACCAAGGCTGTTATGTAATGGTCCTGCAGCCCATCAGTGACAATGTGCAAGTTGGAAAGTGGATGTGGGTCAGGAAAGGCTGATTAATGATCAGATCAGCTAAAGACTGATTCATAGAATAGCCGATCTACAAGCTCACAACGCGTCACATCGCAATGCGTTGTGAGCTTGTAGATCGGATATGTTCGGCTATACATGACTATACATTAGGCATCTATCTATTAATTTGCTGAATCTCTGCATGTGTATCTGTCTGTCTGTCCTTTGCGTATCCGCTGACCGATCGACTTTTGACAATCTTGACATATGTATTGCTGAGAACCCAAGGGAGTATGGTGCCAAGTGTCAAGTTGGTGATGAAGGTATCTCACCATCGTGTCTTGAATCTCATCGTCTAAGTTCCATGATTCATTCGATGATTACTTGGAGGATGAGATTCTTTGGGAGTTTTTCTTTGGGAGCACACACCACCAAGTTACATGCACCATGGGTTAAAAAGTTTTTAATTAGAAGCTCAGACCATACACTTTTATGTGAATGCTGAGTATTTATTCAGTTTCCCTTTCTAGGGTAGCAGTTCCGCTGCTTGTACGCAACAAGCTAATTAGCATGGCCCACTAACGATGTCATTTGCATCGCTGAGGGTTTCTGAGGATGCTTTGAGAGCTGTCATGACGATGCAACGGAAACATCCAAGGGCAGAGTGGGGGGCATTCACTGCCCAACAACACACTCAAAAATCCTAATTAAAGGCATTGTTATAGGCACGGAATACATCATTCTCACTGTCGATGTGTGTAGATCTTTGCACCCCAACAGAGATCTGAAGCACACTTCACACCCGCACGCACGCACACACACGCGCGCAAATGCCGGCCTGCATCACAACAGCTCTTCAAAGCATTCGGGAAAAGGAATCCCTGGATAATCCCTGGTGTATTAGGCTAATCAACCAGTTTGAGGAAAACACTCATAAACACAACATAAACCGAATGAAGCATTGTTAAGCAGCGGATGTCAATCATTCAATACCCTCTTTTCCAAACAAACAAAAAGCAGAGTGGAACAAAAAAATGCCTACATAACACCCTGCCCCAGGGATCTGCATTGCATGAGAACAGGAACCAGCTGGAACCAACCTGTTGTGCCATGCCACTGCTAGCCATGAGGGCAGCCAGCTCTGGGGGGACCGGCAGGGGTTTTGCGCCAGGGATGGGTTCAGAGATGACCTTGGAGCCTGCATGGTGGTGGGCACCAGGCCCCTGACCCATCTGCTGGGCCAAAAGCATGGCGCGATCGGGAAGCTTATTGGGCTCAGCGCACGACTGCTGCCATGCTGGGATCTTCTGGGATAGAAGCTCCTTCCCCTGAACACATGTAGGGTGAGGAAGAGTGAGATGAAAGGGTGAGGAAGAGCGAGATGAAAGGGTGAGGAAGAGCGAGATGTGGAGGGTGAGGAAGAGCGAGATGAAAGGGTGAGGAAGAGCGAGATGTGGAGGGTGAGGAAGTGTGAGACGGAGAGGCAAGTGAAGAGCAGAGCGAAAGGGAAAGGATGGAGAAAAAAATATAGGCATCAGAGGGAAGAAGACGAATGGACAGAGAAAGAAAGAGATGAAGGAGGGTCAGAGAGAGAGAGAGAGAGAGAGAGAGAGAGAGAGACAGAGAGTCAGACAGAGAGAGAGAAAGGAGAGACAGCGATGAGTACACTCATGGGATGCAGAGCCTCTCCACGGGCATTTGAAGGGCTGACTTGCAATTCCTCCATACATTATACAGCAGAGCACTTGGAATCCCAAGTGGGGTTACGTAAAACCACGCCTCATTTGCATTCATCATCGAGCGAGCGAGTGAGGAGGAGGAGGCAGTTGAAGAAACAAAGAAACAAAACTCTTGCTGGAGGAAGAACGGTGAGGAGATAGCGTATAACTCAAACTTTTCTCTTTCAAGCAGGTATAGTTTAAAAAACACACGTCTCTGTCTGAGTGACTCCAGAGTTGTGTGGTCCCTGTGCGTGGGCTCCCGGAGAGAGCAGGTGTCCGGGTGTGTGGGTGGAAGGATCAGCCGAATTAGCATACAAATAGCAAAATCATACGAATGCGCACCTGTCATGAAGCTCTATTTTTATATTTTATATATTTTTTGTCATATAACGTGTCACATGGCAAAAAGAAAAAGAAAATAGCCAATCTACACTTACAACGCATCACATCGCAACACTATTTTTGTTATATTTGAAAGATTTGGTAATTTTTGACTATAATGACATGCCCAAATTAGGGACGCCAGGTTGAAAGTGGCTAATGAACAAGGTGTTACCATAGGCCGACAGGGAGACACGTGGATATTGTGTGATCTCCTGTTGTATGTATAGTCTATGATGCAACACGTTGTGAACTTATAGATCTGAAATTTAAAAAAAATCTTGAAACGATTTTGGAATATTTTAAAAACATTTTAACACAAATCTTGTATGGGGGTCCCTGGCACAAAAAAAAACATTTCAGATGGGGGTTCGCAGCCAAATACATATGTGTGGGGGTCCTTGAGATGAAAAGGTTTGAGAACCACTAGTCTATGAGACCTGAATGTCCATGCACATTGTTGGACATGCTACTGTATAAACCCATTCCTTGTTCTGAATAATTCTTCAATTTCTACTGGTCCTAGTCATGTCTGGACACTTAGCACTTGATATTAGCATATAATGCTTAATATATTATATTAAAATCATTACATTATTAAAAAGTCTGCTAACATAATGACATAGTGCCGAGATTTTAAATTCTAATTTGAGACCATGTTTTTCTGTTGTAATCCAGACACTAATGGTTGCCATGTTAACAGAAGCATATGTTTTATAATTCCGCACCACAAACCAGTGAGCATTTTGCAGAAGTAAGTATTTTGCACACATTTGTCATGGAGCCAGGGAGTGTTTCACTGATCGGCATGGTTGGTGTCGTGACAGTGATCTGTGTGTGTGTGTGTGTGTGTGTGTGTGTGTGTGTGTGTGTGTGTGTGTGTGTGTGTGTGTGTGTGTGTGTGTGTGTGTGTGTGTGTGTGTGTGTGTGTGTGTGTGTGTGTGTGTGTGTGTGTGTGTGTGTGTGTGTGTGTGTGCGTGCGTGCACGTGTGTGTGTGTGTGTGTGTGCGTGCGTGCACGTGTGTGTGTGCGCACGTGTGCGTGTACGTTTGCGTGTGTGTGCGTGTGTTATCTCCTCAGTCTTTCTGGCTGTTGGTTAGGGTAGTGAATGAATGACTAATTCCCAGTTGGCCCTGGGTGCACACAAGAGTGATACACTCATCCAGTGTTGCCTTTCACTATTCACTCTGTCCGTCCAGAGTTCCTTGCCCTCTGATCAATCACAGTGGTCTTTCCTCTCAATATTCTTATGCTAACAGCACAGCAGCAACAACACCATTAATCCACCACTGAGATGGAGCAAAGTGAAGTGACTATGGCAAACAGCGTGAGTGTGAGAGAAAGAGACAAACACAGCCCAGTGGTGGCTCTGCAGTGTTCTTGTAGAAGTAGGCCACTCTCCTGTTCTCCCCTTACTTGTCTCCACTCACCGCCCACTCGCCCTCCACCTCCCTTCATATTCCCTCATCACGTGCCTTCTGCTCCCAGTTCAGCTACTGTGCTCGCTGCTCGGGCACAAGCACGTCTCAGACACAGACAGTTCTTAGGTAACACAAAGCTGCTGATGAACGTTTTTTGGAGACAATGTCAGCAGCCGAGTCACGATAGTATATCCTCTGCAGCTACCGCCTGGATGCAATGCATGAAAACCTGCATGTACTGCGCGGATGCAATGCATGAATACCTGTATGTACTGTGTGGATGCAATGCTGAATACCTGCATGTACGTACTGCCTGGACGCAATGTATGAATACCTGCATGTACTGCCTAGCCTGGTAAACCCTCCCTCCGGAAATCTCATTTCCATTTGATTTCAGGAAGGAGTCTGGTCTGAAACGCCTTTCTGCAATAATCGCTGTGGGCTGGAGTTGGGCGGGAGTAATACCGTTGACTGACAACCCCTTCAACCAATGATCGTTTTTCCCCTTCAGCCAATGAGCAGTTCATTTTGACGAGCTCCAGACTATGTGACGCAACGGGACTTTTGGGACGGCCATGCCGAAAATAGGTTGCCTTATTGGGATACATGCGTGTCACTCCCCGCCCCTGGTTCTCTAAATTTATATTTTTAAATAGGCTCTGTCATGATTAATTGACCACATATATGAAGTTAAACAACTAAATTCTATCCAAACGATATGTTAATAGTAAATTCCGTGCCTCAAAAAAGAAGTTTGAGACCGTTTTAAGAACGAAACTAAGAAGTGACGGCACTCGGAGAACAACAATGGCTGCCGTTCGTCTTTTGTCGGCGGCTCTCAGGCTGCACTCGGGTTCATTCGGGCTCACTCGAACTCGCCACCTGATTGGCCAACTGTCGCTGTCAATCACAGAACAATGAGCGACGACGCTGATAGGCTCGTCGGCTCGGCGAGCAGAGCGATTATTGGAGAAAGGCGTTTCAGACCAGACTCCTTCCTGAAATCAAATGGAAATGAGATTTCCGGAGGGAGGGTTTACCAGGCTATGTACTGCCTGGATTCAATGCATGAATAAGTACAGTGAGTGACGCTGGTTTGAGTGAGATGTAAGGGAATGTCATTAAATAAAACAGCAAGATTTATTTTTGACAGGATTTTTCTTTTTCTTTTTGTTTTAATCGAGAAACAACAGGCACTTGAGACCATACTACCAATAGAATGTAAACCCAAAAGAAGCACGCAGTGGATGAGTGTGGGGGTGTCGATGGTAATGATTAAAACCATTGTCCTCTCTCACCTTGCTGTGGTAGGTGTTACTGTTCTTGGCCACGGCACACTGGCGGTCCACCAGGAAACAGAACCTCCGCCTCTCCTCAGACAGAGCGTTCTTGTAGCCCTCTGCGATATAGCTCTCCAGCTCGGTCTGTTTGTTGCTGATGGCTTCCACGTACTGGGGAGAGGGAAGGAGGTGGATGACATGAATTCACATGGCAGCCGGATAGATGTTGCCCATAATCTCTTAAATTGATATTTTATGAGACAGTTAAGGCTGTGAGATATAGGAAGAGGCCGGGTGCTATGAATTTCAGTTAGGGGCAACGTCTACCCTGAGCACGAAGCAAACCAAAATTATGCCAAAAGCTGTCTTGTATTGCCGAATATGGACATCTGTAAAAGATCATGACAAATTATGGATTTGTGCTTCAGAACCATGCAGAATTATCAGCCTGGAAACAGTGGATTTTGTTTAATTTCTTTACATATAAAAGGACTCAAACTTTGTTAATGAGTATGCTGACATAGAGAAATGATTCACTCACATTCCAGCACATTCGGAAAATGTGTCTGCGGATCAAGATGGAAAACCCTAACTTAGAGAGGTGGAAGTCAAGCCACTCACACGGTCTGATCGTAAATCTCTATTACGTGATGAATAAGATTTCTCTACATCCTAGATTAGCTTAGCTGAAGCACCCACTGAGCCTCCCCGCTGAATCAGATATTTTAAGGCCGTTCATTCACCCTCTTGTTCCTTTATCGACAAAGCTCAATAAATCCTCTTTGTCCTTGAATGAGGTCACAGACAGCACAATACATGTCTTGTCCACCCGAAAGTAGCGGAACCACTGATCCACATGTGATGTCACCCTGGCCTGTGAAGCACTGCGGTGCCGAGGCTAAAGTAAACCAAGGTAACCTACTGTACAGTACCTAACATAACCATGACTGCTTTTAGAATTGAACCAAGCTCAGCATTTGCTATACTTTCTGTACCAAGCAGCTGAGCAAATTTGCTCACACAGAACAGGAATTGTGAGTGCAATACAACACAGCACAGTACACCGTATACTGTATGTGCCACATTATGTGGAAAAGGCTATTCCCCTGTCAAACAGCAGGAGTCACTAGTGCAGCAACAAGGACACAATCTCCCTGCCGGCTGCTCACCCACGAACACTGGCGATATGAGTTTGCTGGAGCGCCCGGCCAAGCCTGAGGCACCGCTGCTGGGAATTGAAAGGGGATCTATCATGCTTTACCATATTCTCTGTCATAATATACAATGTTAAAATGTCAGATGTTCATATTAGATGTGTTCAACGTTTCAAATAATGAGGTAAACAAATGATAAAGTAATCATAGACTGCTAGGTTTCCATGTTTTTTTTTTCTACTTTCAAAATGAGCAGATGTCAAGGAGTTTTTCTCAATGTGAGTCATGGAAAGCCACTCTAGTGCAGTCCCAGAATAAAAATACCTGTAAATTTGCATAATAGGCCCTCTTTAAAGAGTTCAATCTTAGGGAGACATTAGAAGAAAAGGTCTAGTAATTTATAAATGGTTCCTAGTAAATGATCTCATGATTCATCTTTATATGCAGTCTACCTACACCCACGCACGCACGCACGCGCGTACGTGTGGGTGAAGACGTCGAAATCCCTGTGGAATACCTGACCCACATTCACCAATGAAAACACACACATAGGCCTGTAGTACAGTAATCCTCTGAAGTCATTTTTTGGCATCAGCTGTGGTTATTGTTAAGATACACACTGTGCCATTACAGAACTCATTACACAACAATGGGAGCAGGTATTTACTATAAATTACAGACTCATTTTTTCCTGCTCTCCACACTACCACCCTGGAGAGTTCCTCTTCATGGCCTGACATTGGAGGTGGTCTTAATCACACTGACTGTTCTAGCTCTACCCCCCCCCCCCCCCCCCTTAATTTGTTATTTTGCTTCCTTTAAACTTCTCTCTCTCTCTCTCTCTCTCTCTCTCTCTCTCTCTCTCCCCCCCCCCCCACACTGGCTTTTGCTAATGACACCCTTCAACTAGCTGCCTGTAGTTCATGCCTCTGTAACAAGCCCAATGGCTCAGCAATGACAGGAATAAAGACAAAAGAAAAAAGGCAAAGAAAACACATGAATTTCATGTTTGTGTATACACTGATTACAGAAAGCCAAAGGACAAATGAAAAGCTTCATTACCGCTTGATAATACACATGCGGCTTTGGAAAAAATGCTTAAATCAACATCTCTACATTGGTGGCAGTCATTCCATTTCAAGCGTCTGTTGAATTCCAACACAAGCATGAGTTCGGGACGCACAAAAGACATCTGCCACATGGCGGCGCCACAGTGCCACACGTCAGATGTCTTACTGCCATGGTGATCAGTGAGTAGAAAGCTTCCATGTATCATCTCTATTTATCTCATCTCTATTGTCACGGGGTCACACACTCCATCCTCATTGAGGAGGGGCCAACAACGCCGACGTCAAATCCAAAATAAGGACCAGAGACTATTTTTTTAAAATGTTTTGGTCATTTATTTTGGGAACTGACCAACGGGCTAATCTATGCTCTTCTGTACAATGGTGTTACACACCGAAAAGAGCAGACCTACAAGCTCACAACACGTCGCATCCACAAGCGTTGTGAGCTTGTAGACCGACTATTTTTGGCTTCCGACATCATCGTATGACGAAGTACATAAATCATCCTATACAAACGACAGATGTGTGCGTGGCACCGCAGTGTGTGGTTGAAGATCTCAGTCTCGCTCTGAATCCCTCAGGAAGCGACGGGGGATCAGGTGGCGTGCACAAACACACAGGTGATTATTTTCACTGCAGGAAGCCGGGTCAAGTAGAGCTAGAGCAGCATGCTGTAAGGCAGGCCACCATGAACAAGGTGTCAATATACAGAGACTGGATATGGACTAGTGCAAAGAGAATTTGTCCATTTGTAACTCAACCTCATGGATCCATTTGGTTGGATACATTTCCACACTTTCAGATTTACCATTAGCGTCCCTATTCCAGGGGCAAACATTCAGCAAAAATTCCAGATCTACGAGTCTGTAGATCGGCTATTATCAATGAGGAGATAATGGTGTAAAGGGAGATACTAGCGGACCTAGTATAGAGCCCTGGGGGACCCCCGGTCAACTAAAGGGTTAAATGATTAAATTAAGACTGAGGATCTGTCAACTAAGTATAGGGTAAATTGTTAAATTAAGACTTAAAGGAGACACACCATGAATTTAAAAAATATATTTGATATTTAATATCATATGGTGTATGTCCCTCAAACCATTTTCAAAAGGTTTGAGCCTAAATCAACACTCAGATATACTCATCCCAAGTCAATTCTCTCAGGCGTATAAAGCACTTTCAGCTGCAATACCAAAACGTCCTGTTGGGCAGAGGGGTGCTGTACTGCGGTACTGAGCAATTCTGTCTGTCAAAATACATGGGCAGAAAGTTTCGTGAGGTAAGCAAACTTGCCATTCTGAGATGGCCTGTTCAGACACGCCCATTCTGAAAATCTCTGAAATGAGAATGAATGACTGAATGTTAAAACAAAATATTTTTTGGGGTACAAGAGACACTGGGGAGCCCAAAAAATACCAAAAAAATAAAAAAAAGTGAAATTCATGGTGTGTCTCCTTTAAGAATGTTAGTGTGTAGCCTATGCGTGTATGTACAGTACGTGATGTTTGTGTTTATCAGTTCTCTGCTGAGGCTGTGTAAATGACAGTGAGTTGGGAGACAATCAATAGGATGTCCTGCTCTGCTGTACATTTGTGTGTTTTGTTTACATTCTGTGGGCGGGGTATTTTTGGCTGCTGGTAAATTCCTCATTAACACATACTGTAGGCCCCCGCCTTGGACACACCCTACAAACTGACATGCTAACAAAAGACCCTCTATGGATACACAGCCAGATCGCTGGTTGACAGATTTTGTGAGAGAAATAAGCAACCAGGTCTATGAAAACAAGCCCAAAAGAAGCGACTACAGGCCACATGAGCATTTTAAACCTATACATCGGTCATTTGAAAATAGCCGAAACGCGTTGTGAGCTTGTAGATCTGCTATTTTCAAAACAATTCTGGAAAAAAGTGACAAAATGTGGAATATGTTTGGAACACAAATCTGGTACGGGGGTCCCTGGCACAAAATATTTTCAGATGGGCGTGGACAAATACATATTAATGGGGGGGGGGGGGGGGGTGTCCTTGACATGAAAATGGTTGAGAACCACTGGTTTAAACAACATTAGGAAACAAGCTCAAATAAGCACCTGCACTCTTTAGAAACAAGCCCAAAAAAATGCAACCTGCTAATAACCAATATTTACAAGCAACGTTACAGAAAAACAAGCCCAAAGTCTGATATAATAAGCGGACATGGCAACGCTGAGCCAGATAGCTGAAGCTGTCAAACAAGTCTTGTCTTCCGCCCCTTGGGATTCCTGATGTCACCACACACACCACAACGCCTGCTGAATGTAAATAGCCTCTGGCTCCGAAATGTACAGATCACAAGCTGACATGCAGAAAATATATATTGCACTGCATGTGCATCTAGTCCAGCAGCTCTTCAAGTCACGTGTATCTCACTGGAGTGAATAAACCTGACATTGTGCAAGTTGGACAACATCTTTTGACACACTTTGGGTCATATGCTGAGAAACAGCATTGTTATAACAAGAGTTTCATAAGAGAGCCCAACAGCACAGCAGTATTTAGACATTGTAAGACAATATTCTAAACATCATGTACATACCTAACCTGCTACTACATATGCTATCTGTACTGTAACTGTATGTATATATCTTTTGATTATTTGACCAGTTTCTATCCTGTGTTTTGTTTTCTCTCTCCTGCTCTTACTCCATCTGTGAATATCCTCTCCCTTCTCATGGACACAACAAAATGATGGAGTGTGGTGAAATGTTTTGTATTTGGGTGTTTGCAGGATGGGAAAAAATGTGGGACTCAGTCAGTAAATCCTTTTTTTTAAGAAAAGTCACAGGTTCAATCTGGCACTGTTTCATGATGTGATTGGCGCGAAGAATAGGGCGAGGTCTCTTTGTCTGACCACGGCTTTTATATGTGGAAATAACATTGATGTGCATTCACTTGCATATGCGTATATAATGTGTGTTGGATGTGCACGGACAGGTGTATGTGCTATGTATCTTGTACTGTATGTGAGTGAGTGTGTGTGGGTATGCGTGAGTGTGCGCTTTAAACATGTCCATATAAGGAGACATGGAGATGTACAGAGTGCGTGCGTGTATACAGTATGCGTGCATGTATGTATGCATGTATGTATATATAAATGGTAAATGGTGCATTTATATAGCACTTTTATCCTAAGCGCTTTAGTGCATTACATTCACCCATTCACACACACCGATGGTGGAGGAAACCATGCAAGGCCCCAATCTGCTCATCGGGAGCAATTAGGGGTTCAGCGCCTTGGTCAAGGACACTTCGACACCAACTGTGGGGGAGCCCGGGATCGTACTGGGAACCTTCCGGTTCCCATCCGGCCACTACCCCTGAGCCACTGCCGCCCCTATATTTTGTGTGTGTGTGTGTGTGTGTATGTGTCTGACTTATTTCACAATAACGTGTGACGTGTCACCCAAAAATAGTCAATCTACAAGCTCACAACACACCTCGATGCGATGCGTTGTGGGCATGTAGATCTTCTTTTTTCTATTATTTTTTGAAATCTTGTAAGTCACTTCTGAAAGACCCTGGAACCATATTAAAAAGAAAAACCCTTTTCGGTCACACTTTACTTGAGCATGCAAATTCCTATACGTAATTAACACTTAATTAATGATGAATTAATGATAAACTCATACATTAATTCATCATGAATTTAATGAACTCATCATTAACTCCTGGTCCTCACCATTAATTAATGGTGATAAGTTCCGACGAAGCAATCTGATTGGTTGAAGTAGACATCTACCCCTGCTTCAAACGAGCATGATGGCACAGGCACACCTAATGAAAATATAAAAATCAGCTGGGACTTTTTTGACTGGCTGGCAGAGCATGCATACAGTATAAGAACTTGCTGTAGCCTACAGCTCCTCCCCACCACCACCAGCAAACTCTTTTGAAAAAACACTTGCATCAAACCGACTCATTAACATGGGATCAAGAATTGGGTCATTCGCAGAAGAACATTGTGTGGATGTGCGTGTGTGTTGCGTACAAAGAGGAAGGAAGAACAACGTTGGATGGAAAGATACTCAATTCCTGGTTTCACTCATTTATTGCACCTCCGATTTCCCTATCCAGCACAGCTTAGATCTACGTTGTTCGTGTGTTGTATGTTTGGATCTTCACTGCACTCTTAATGCTCTGAATGCTAACCCAGCCCCCCCCCCCCCCCCCCACCAACACTGTTTACTGTACATATTTCTCGTTTTTCTTATTCTTATTTTTAAACTGTTTATATGATGTTCTGCATAGTAGTGTATATCTGTCTGTCATTTAATGTCACTGTGAATTGAGTACAAAGGACCCAAATTGAAACAAGCCATAGGCTTTTTTTTAATGTTTATCCTATTTAGTTGACCTTGTGTTTGAACTGTACTTTCATGTGCTTTTTTCTGCAAACTTCTAAATAAAGTATTCAATCAATCAATCAATTTATGCTCCAACGTGCGACCACGTCGCGTGCCAAAAATAGACCATCTACAAGCATATGCTGAAGTATGAATTTGGCTTTAAAGGGGACAGGAAGCTCTCTCCATTTCTTTCTTGCTCATTCCTGTGTCTGCCTTCCATCGCTGAAGCACCATTCCTCTTGGGCTCCTCACAAAAGAGTGTAGTAACACACACACGCACCTCTGATGTGTGCGAGCATTTCCTCTGATGCCATCTACTGTAAATAAACAAATTAGCGCCAAACACCGGGAGGGAAAACGGAGTGGGTGTGTGAAGACGTAACGCCCTCCGAGTTGTGTTTTCATGTGTGAAGAGTGACACATTCTTCCCACACACACACGCACACGCACACGCACACACACACACACACACACACACACACACACACACACACACACACACACACACACACCAGGTGTGTCTCACTTTCGGCAGACCTCATGAAGAGATGATAATTGTTGGTTTTGATTTACTTTGTTTTGGGTCCATTTGGTTCCATTTATACAATCTCTGTGTTAAATGAACACTCAGGAGTTTTACAGTGTGCTCCATTCCTTACACAGTGGGACGGCACAAGTGCTATTTTAGATAGGCTCTTTTTGATTGCCAATCGACTTTTCCAAACCAGTATAAAAGACAAAACGTACTGTATGTCACATATTATCACAATAATATCTAGTCTCATATCATTATATCAATATAATATTGATATATCGCCCAGCCCTAGATTCTATCAGAGAGAGAGATAAATAGTGATGAAGAGTGAGGGCCAGGAAACTCATTGGTATTCCCACATCCAACCTATTGTATAACGACTGTGTCACCTCGTCCCTGACCTGCAAAGCACTCACAATCATACATGACTCAGACCACCCACTCTACCAAGACCACGCACTCTACCAGTACTTTATATCCACCCCCCTTCTTTGTGACTGTAGGTATAGTATACTACACCTATGTGTAAGAAGGCCTGTTTTGTGGGACTAAAGCCCCAGCCAGACATATAAATACGTAACCTCTTCTTACAGTTACCATTTTTTTTTGGTCAATCCCTAACTCTGTTGCGTGACCCCTGTAATTAAGTATTTAATTGCTTTAAATCCTGTTTTTGTTTCATTCTGTATGGTTCTGTACTGTCTTGTGTTTGTGTTATGCAAGCACCTACTGTGGAAAAATAATGTCCTCCTTGAGGACAAACTATCACAATTTTGTATTTTATAATGGAAGTCAAGGCTCGGATTGCCCAAAATTGGGCAAAGTTGACGACGCACTTATGTGTCAATGACATCATCGTCATCGACGTCAATACGCCACTGAAAGAATTCTTAACTTGATTGAATTTTATAATGGAAGTCAAAGGCAGTCAAATCGGGCTTAAAGGGATATTTCACTTTCAAAAAAACTTTTGGTGATTGTATCATCTACTCAGGCTTTTGTGAGCCCCGCAGACAGTTTTTAAGCTGCTTGATTCAATATTAAGATATTAGATATTCATTTTATCAGACACGCCCCCTTCCTATACAAACCCATTGTAACTTCAAACTCCATTTTTAACATGTTAGATTCATCAAAAACACCCATCCTTGGTTCACCCGTTTCCTACGGCCCCCCTAATGCGTGAGGGGGCCGTGTTTTTTCGATTACTTTTTTCATTTATTTTTTATATTTTTTTTGGAAAATGAAAAAAATAAAATACAATAAAAAAATAAAATAAAATAAATTTAAAAAAATCTCGGAAAAACACGGCCCCCTCACGCATTAGGAGGGCAGGGTGAGTCACCAGAACCAAGGACGGGTGTTTTTGATGAATCTAACATGGTTAAAATGGAGTTTGAAGTTACAATGGGTTTGTATAGGAAGGGGGCGTGTCTGATAAAATGAAAATCAAATATCTAAATACTGAATCAAGCAACTTAAAAACTGTCTGGGGGGTCACAAAGGCTTGAGTAGATGATAAAATCACCAAAAGTTTTTCTGAAAGTGAAATATCCCTTTTAGTCCAAGCGTTTCGGGCCATATTTTGATGGAATCGTGCACTTTACGATACAAGCATGAAATTTGGCACACAGTTAGAGCATGCCATAAGGAACATTTTTGGCTATAGGGCCATCGCAGATTTGTCCTGTGGTAACCATGGCAGCCATTTTCCAAAATGGCCTCCATCTGCTGTTATTTTACCAATAACTCAGGTGCTAGACCACCTAGGATCTTGATTCTGGTGACTAATCCTACATTTTCAAGGATGAGGAATACAGTGGTACTATTTAGAATTGTCTTGTGGTAACCATGGCAGCCATCTTTCAAAATGGCCACCACCTGCTGTCATTTTACCAATGACTCAGGTGCTAGACCACCTAGGATCTTGATTCTGGTGACTAATCCTACATTTTCAAGGATGAGGAATACAGTGGTACTATTCACAACATGCTAGTAACTACCTAACTAACTACAGTACATGAGGAGGCTGATACTCGTGTCATATTACACCTAGAAGATGCTGTGAAGAAAGGGTATAGCAAGGTGACAATACGCACAGTAGACACGGATGTGCTAGTCCTGGCAGTAACGTCAGCCCAACGCCTGCACTTGACTGAGCTGTGGGTTGCTTTTGGAACTGGGAAAAGTTTCCGTAACTTAGCAGCTCATGAGATGGCAAGGGCATTAGGCCCAGATCGATGCTTAGCCTTACCCATGTTCGATGCCTTTACTGGATGTGACACAGTGTCATCTTTTGGAGGCAGAGGCAAGAAGACGGCATGGGAGACCTGGAAAACCTATGGTGACGTCACACGTGCCTTCAGTTCCTTAGCTGCCATCCCAGACAAAATAGATGACTGGATGGAGCCTCTGGAGCGTTTTGTGGTATTGCTCTATGACCGCACTAGCGGCCAGGCATCAGTGATTCAGGCACGGAAGCAGCTATTCACCCAGAAGGGCAGAACAATTGATGGACTCCCCCCAACACGAGCTGCACTGATTCAACATACAAAGAGGGCAGCCTACCAAGCTGGCCATTATTGGGGACAGGCGATGGTTGCAGCCCCTGAACTCCCATCCCCAGGTGAATGGGGGTGGAAGAGGAAGGAGACAGGTGAATACAAATAATTTAATCCACTTCTTTACACTTGTAAACCTGTGATCTGACAATAAAGCTGATTCTAATTTTGACAGGAGGATGGGAAGTGCACTGGACCACACAGAAGCGAGCCTGGCCTTTCGGGAACTCCTCCGCTGTGGTTGCAAAAAGGGATGCAGTGGACAATGCAGATGTGTTAAGGCAGCACTTCAGTGTACTGCCCTTTGCTACTGTGGTGGACTGTGCAACTAACATTGTGTAGATTATCTGGCTTTATTGAATAGACCCCTTAACAGACGACGTCACACTGATAAGAACCAGTCTGCGCGGAACCAGTATGCGCGCAATGAAACCCATTCTATCAGGTCTCGCTAGGACGCGCCTCACTAGCCAACACACAAGAGGGGGTTGGGGTGTGCTGAAATCAGCGCACCCCAAAACAACAGGTTGAGAATTGATTGCGTGAAACAATCACCTGTGCGTCCAGTCTCAATGTTGGTAAACAAATAATTGGTCTATATGCCATTAGGCTATGACTCATGAGTACTCTGCCTTTGTTGTGTCTTATAGTCCATTGAAAATAATTATGCAATACTACTACTAATAAAAGAAACAGTGAAGTACTGCATTCTTGACTCTCACGTGTCAGTTTGAAAACATCTACTGTACTACATCATTACATATTTTGATGGGTTTATTATTATTTAATTAACTGAATGCCAGATATATGCAGTTAGGTAGTAGAATGTTGTAAATAGTACCGCTGTATTCCTCATCCTTGAAAATGTAGGATTAGTCACCAGAATCAAGATCCTAGGTGGTCTAGCACCTGAGTTATTGGTAAAATAACAGCAGATGGAGGCCATTTGGGAAAATGGCTGCCATGGTTACCACAGGACAAATCTGCGATGGCCCTATAGCCAAAAATGTTCCTTATGGCATGCTCTAACTGTGTGCCAAATTTCATGCTTGTATCGTAAAGTGCACGATTCTGGCCCGAAACGCCTGGACTATTTAAGCTTTGCCCAATTATGGAGTCATGCATGAGATCATAGATGACCTGATGATACAGACTGGCATGAAGTACGAGATCCACATGAAGCTATGTAGTTATTTTATTTTATGTTATGTGAAATATAATAGATACAAAGTTATGGTGACAGAACAGATTTCAGACGGGCAATGGCAAGCTGATGTTAACTCAGATGTTATCCTTATCCACTCTACTTGTCTTGGAAGATGGCCTTTCGCTTCTGCACAAATGCAGTCATGCCTTCCTTACGATCCTCCGTGGCAAAGGTAGCATAGAATAAGCGCGTCTCCAACCGATTCCCCTCGGCCAAAGCCAGTTCATAAGCTGCATTAACAGCCTCCTTTGCCATGGCTGAAACTAGCTTGGAATTGCTAGCAATCTTCTCACCACATTTAATGGCTTCTGACACCACCTGTTCCACCGGAACAACTTTACTCACCAGACCCGACTGCTTGGCCTCCTGAGCATTAATCCTATCTCCTGTTAGTACCATCTCCATAGCCAGTGATTTCCCCACGGCACGAGTGAGCCGCTGAGTTCCCCCCGCTCCAGGGATGGTACCCAACAGAATCTCCGGTTGGCCAAACTGAGCCTTCTCTCCCGCATAAATTATGTCACACATCATCGCCAACTCACAGCCCCCACCCAGAGCAAATCCGTTGACAGCGGCAATCACGGGCTTCTTGACAGTAGACACTCTGTTCCAGTGAGCCAGGAAGTTCCCACCATAACACTCCTGGAAGGTTCGGTTCTGCATCTCTTTAATGTCCGCCCCCGCAGCAAAGGCCCTCTCACTGCCAGTGATGACGACGGCTCCGACATCTCCGTCGACTTCGAAGGCGTCGAGGGCCCGTCCCACCTCTAACATCAGTCCATCACACAAAGCGTTCATAGCCTTGGGCCGGTTCAGTTGGATGAAACCAACATTCTGCTTTTCCCCACGCTTTTCCACCAAGATGTATTCATATTGACCAACTGTACCGAACTGGCGAGCAGCAGAGATCATGGCTGGGAATACTCTAGTGGGCTTCAAGAGCAGAGCAGCAGTGTTGCAGAACAGGGACATGGCGGCGAGTACGGCAAATGCTGTCTAGCACACCGTTTGTCCTCATTGCATGTCCCAAAAAATCTTGCCCACATTATGGAATTCCAGTATTCCACATGTCATCAATGACATCAGTTTTGGCCAAATATGGAGTTACACTTAATCTGTATGTCAAAACTTTGTCTAAATATGGAGTTCCACACATCATCAACATGACGTCAATCTTGCCCAAATATGGAATTCTACGACTGGCCTCCAAGTGCTCTGATCGAACGCAAAGTCCACAAACTGCACACCTAATAACTTGCCATTTCATAGGGACTCCACACCATTATTAGACCCTTTTACGTTTACCCCTGCCTCTCCTGTTTCAGTATTTCTGCTATGATACCTTAATTTTGCTCTGCGGATCAATAAAACTTCACTTTATTTTGTGGTTGGTTGCACGTCAACCGAAGATATACTACTAGATCACAATCTCACAGAACATTCAGGTTAAATGCTAACTAATGCTTCATAAATATGGAATTTCAATCGTCTATTACAATACTAAAAGTAGAACTGTATGTAGAAGAGTACACACACACACGCGCGCACGCACACGCACACACACACACACACACACACACACACACACACACACACACACACACACACACACACACACACACACACACACACACACAGAATATTGAATATCGCTTTGTTCTTTGGCTCAGCACTGGTGTCACCTGTTCCTGCCAAGCTCTGGTTCCCATTAGGTCCCATATGACGCACAGCGGGGACCTGGCTACCCAGACACACTACTACACTAACACACTCCATCTAATACACATGGCGCTTCAAGAGGCTAGGAAGACCAAAAGCTTACACAAAGTTAACACATTGCTGCATGCACACACGCTAGTCTTGACAGCTTTTTAGAAACAGCTCATCTGAAGAGATGAGAACAGCGGACACATGGGAGGAAGGTTCCACTACATTACTTCAAGAGGACAGGCTTCCCTCGCTCCCTGTCTCTCTCTCTCTCCGTGTGTGTCTGTGTCCGGGGATACATGGGCTTTCATGCAATGTAAGCCATTAAAGCTCAAAGGAATGGCCAGGGCTTGGGGCGGGGTGGCCTTACAGCGCTGCGTATCGATTTTTGAGACAACTCGACAAGCCCCCCTCTTACGCTCCACTAACTGCTGCGGCAACACTAACAATTACACAATAATTACCTCCCCTACAGTTCCAGGTGGAGTCCTGTAGGGGGGCCGCCTCACTCAATATAAAGCTGGATTTATACTTTATACAACAAATGGAAAGGGGGTATTGTGTGTCACATTACATACTGTAAGTTTAACCCATCATAACTATTAACCCATTAAGACCGGGAACGCATCTGCGTCTCATTTTAAGATTTCTTTGGGCTATTCAAAAATAGCAGATCTACAAGCTCGTAGCGCGGCACACGAGCTTGATTTTTGAAAAATCTTGAAAAAATATTTTCCAGATTTTTTTCAAAAAACTGTTGAGATTTAGATTTTTTTTAAAGAATCGCCTCAGGTCTTAATGGGTTAATACAGTGCCCAGGGAGGACTTAGGGGTCTTGTTCAGGGACACTTCAACACAGACCAGGGCCGGGGGTGAACCAGGGACCTTCTGCATCCCAGATGGCCTCTCTAAACATCTAACCACCAGCTAAAATCAGGCGTAAGAGCCACACAATTTTAGCCAACCTGCAATGGCTAAGTAAGATTACATTACACAAGCTTCGGTGCCATATTGTATGTGTGAGTATATACATGTTAATTATATACTGAATTGTATGATGACAGAATTAGATGACACGTTGTGAGATAACATAGGGACATGCAGAAGTGCACTGCGAAAGGATCTGTGCAGTATACTGCATCTAGGTCTATATCGTTGCTGTCGGGCAAAACGTGTCGCAATGCAACGCGTTTTGCCCGATCTGCTACATTTGCAATTTATTTATTTGAAATCTGAAAAGTACGTTTTGGACATGTGCGGTTTCCACCCGACAACAACGATAATACTGTATGTAACAACTGTTTCAGCTGCAGGGTGAAGGACAGATGAAAGCAGGACAACGCGTCATGGCAGATAACGAGCATCTCGCTGTGTTGTATAAGAAGGTCCACCCACTCTTTGTCACTTCCCAACCTACAGGCGACGACGCCAGGGAGGCACACACAGTCGGCTTACGCCTCCGCTCCGCCAGGGTCATTACCAACCAGTACCTGTATAATATGGGAGGAATTGCTGTATGCAATCGCCTCAGCCCACTTCCCTGTCCTAGCTATCCACTTCTATAAACATGTTACATAATGCTGCAGAAGTACAGAAATGAGCAAATTATGTTAATGAGGAATGGGGGAAATGGAAAAAAAAGCATATTAAGTGTCTTGTCGACAGTTGTTCTTTGGGTGAAAACTGCAGAACAGGAAGAGGATCAGTTATCATTCCGCTTTGCTTCTAGCCTCTGCCTGTTCCAGACTCTGCCTGATCTAATCTCTGCCTGATCTACACTCTGCTTGTTCCAGACTCTGCCTGATCTAATCTCTGCCTGATCTACACTCTGCCTGTTCCAGACTCTGCCTGATCTAGACTCTGCCTGATCAACACTCTGCCTGATCTAGACTCTGCCTGTTCCAGACTCTGCCTGATCTACACTCTGCCTGTTCCAGACTCTGCCTGATCTAGACTCTGCCTGTTCCAGACTCTGCCTGTTCCAGACTCTGCCTGCCAGACTTTAGGCAACATTTGGCCAATCAGATTCGACTGTATAAATTCTTAGTCGGGGACAGGTGTATTCTGGCCTGTTCCAAACTCTGAATGTTTCAGACTCTGACCATTCTAGATTCTGATCGTTCAGGACTTTATCTGCTCTAGATTCTCTAGACTGCCTGTTCTGACCATTTTAGACTCTACCTGTTCTAGACTGACCGTTTTAGACTCTGCCTGTTCTAGACTCTCAGTTCTAGACTCTCTCTGATCTAGATTCCCTAGACTCTGCCTGTTGTAGACTCTACCATCCCATCAGCTCATGTCATTGGCAACCAAAAATGTCACAGATGACCAACTGTGCTGAAGCTCAAATCCTTACAAAAAGAGGTAACAGAGACATCTGGACCCAACTAGACTTGAAGCAGTGTTTTTATTCTTTAATAAAAATAAAGCATCATAGTCAGGACTTAAGGCTAGGATGGTGATGATGAGCAAGCTTAATTTCACCCTCTCTAGCAAAGCTGCTGGCCGGCTCTCTCTACCATCTGTTGGACTGTGGCCAGCAGGATCATATTTTCATTATAACGGCTGTTGTAGCTATGCTATGAACATTCTATTCCCTGCTCTTTTGCCTGACCAGCTGGCCACACAGATCCTCTTTGGACCGCAGAGAGAGATAGGCTTCTGAATGTCTCCCCATGAAAATGTGGAATCAGCTGATGCTTCAACCATCTGCAAGTAGTTGAAAACCTGTTCTTCTCACACGGACACCGGCACATACAGTATACGTGCACAAACGCACATGTATGCGACTTCCATGTACAGTAAATGCATGCACACGCACACACGCACACACGCACACGCACACGCACACGCACACGCACACGCACACGCACACGCACACACACACTAACCTGCATCTCCTTGTCTCCATATTTGGAGGGGTGCTTGCTACCTTGGCTCTTCCGCCGCAGTTTCTTCAGCTCTGCCTGGCACTTCTCTAGACTCTCCCCTTTGCTCTTGTGTTCCATCTGGTACTTCTTCAGCGCAGCCTGAGGGGGTCAGCACAGAGTCAGCAGGGGCATCGCAGTGCTTTGATGTCTTCATTCAGTGCCTTTATCCAAAGAGCTTTACAATGTGCATTGCATTCACCCATTCACACACACATTCACATAATACCGATTCAAGGTATGCCGACCTGCTCACCGGGAGTAGTGAGGGGTTCAGTGTCTTGCTCAAGGACACTTCGACAGGGAGCCAGGAACCAGAGGGTTCCCTAACAGCCACTCTACCTCCTGAGCCACTGTGAGCTAAACTGATGTGCGTTTAGCAGCCAACAATGACCTTTCATCCTGCACTAAAGTCATCGTCAAGACAGTCCTGGCAAAATGATCAATGATCAGCGCAGGGCGAGACAGCATTTGCAGCTTTGTGGGAGGATGGTGTTGTAACGATGTTCCTCCAACTCTCCTCCCACCATCCTCTCTGTCCTGCTCTATCAGACCATACTTAGTGGTTCAGACTCATTGTACTCCCATCTAGGCCTTTGTGCTTTTGAACAAAGGCCTCAACATCTGCCAAAAGTACTCTGACGCACTGGGTGAGAATGTAAAGCAATGTTGCCTCTTTCCCACTCAAATCTTTCCCCCCCCCCACAGGCGTGGTTATTTACTTTTGTGGAAGACTGAAATAACAGAGCAGGCGTACATGCCTGCATGTGTCTTTTTTGATCAGAGCCCAGAATGACAGAACCACAAAATGAGGTAATTCACAATCCACTTTCTTTTCGCTTGATAGTCCAATCATTGCAATGATACGTATATCATCTTCCACATATCACAAAGCATGACCTTTCTGAGGCCGATTGCATGAAGAAAACAATCCTGGAGCCGATTAAAAAAATCTTAGCTTGTCCACTGAAATGATTTGACAAAACTCCTCTGGTTTTCATGAAATGAGTCATAATTCATGGAGCAGAGGAGGAAGTAATTTATGTAACTCTACTGTGGTGGTTAGGCTGAGAACCATTGGGAAATTAAAGCAAGAGCGTGCAGTCCAGTCTCTGGCCGATGATTTTACGAGACTGTGGCTCATATCCCCCCATAACGCTTTCCCTGGAGGGACCTATCTGGTGCGGGGTGAAGTTAAACGCAGTGTCGCATCAAGGCTTTCAGTAATACGGTCCTCCTTTCAGAATACTCAGAGAACATTGAGTGCTGGAGTGGGCACGATTACATAATGAACTAGGATGAATTTGATGGATATATTTCCCTTCAATTCTGTGCTACTGTTTACTACAGTCTCGTTTGTAAAGATATACACTGTAGTTATAAATAATCTGTGCATCTTCAGGTGTCTGGCCAAGTCTGTGCTCTTTCGCTTTACAGTTAAATTAAATTCTAGGAGAATGACACCAATGCAGCCCACTGGCCTTCATCAGGGTGTTCTTGCTTTCTTCTATATATAGATTCACATCCAACAGGACAAGCTCATCATAAACTATTTACAATGTACAGAATAATAAAACAACAAGGTATTGCTCTGGCGAGTATTCCAATGCCTTGGTATTATTGTCAAAGAATACTGTAGCTGAAAATAATATTCAAATGGATCATTTTCGTTTCAACCTTGATTCATTTCAAACGTCTAGTTTAAAAGTTTGTTAACAATATTCAGTGGTTTTCATAGAGGAAAGAGTTGCTATGGGATTGCAACAGTGGCAGAGTATTTCCACTTCCTGTATCTGTCTTTTCGTTGTATAGTTGTATACACATGTAGCGGGTCACAATTTATTTCCATTGTGGTCCAGCCATACTAGATCTAGATTTGTTCATTTATCAAGGCAGTAGAAAGGGCAGGTGGGATTCAGATCAGATTTCACTGTACTGTACTGTACATACACCGTATCTCTAAGCACAAAGTTGTTGGTTAGACTACACACTCACGTTCAGATAGCGTGCATCCAGCTCCACCTTCTTCTCCAGTTCTGTGAGCAGCTCATTGTGAAAGGACTTCAGCTAGAAGACACACAGGAAAACAAGATTTAAGCAATGCAATAAATAGGAGAACCTAGACCTCAAGAAGCTGTTTAATGTACAATTGCCAAACCACACTTGTTGGTTCGCACTCATACTTGGTTAGTGCGAGGCATCAAGTATGTTTTTTATGAGTTTGACAAATGTCATGCACGCACAAAGGATTAGGAGAGGATGTCTGGTAGATATTCGTGCCAAAGTCAATATGTGACATGTCTGCCTGTTTATGCGTTAAGAAGGCAGAGTTGAACTAGCGGTGAAATGTCACTGAACTAGCTGCAAAAAATATATATATATTTTTAAAGGATTAACTGAGATGGGTTTTAGATGGCTGGTTATACTCACTGAAGCACTGACATTTTTCTCAAACAAAAAAGCACCCAAAAATAAGGTGACATTTTTTTGTGAAGCACCTGTTATCATAGCCCTCTGAACCTCCTTCCCCCTTTCTTATCGCCTCTGTTTTAATATTTTCTTAAACTCCTATCAGCTGCATGTGTGACGAAAATGTGGGAATCGTGAGGTTTCAGACTAAAGGAACGATGCAGTCAGAACCCAGGGGGGCTGAAGGCCATTGTCTGTGTGTCAGTGTAGAAATGATGTGTCTGGACTGTGTTGATCTGAGATTAGTCAATCACCAGACAGACAGCCTTTTCCTCTTCCTCTGAGGACCAGCTAGATGCTTATCACTGACACTCAGTGTCAGTGGTTACATATAAACAAGGAGGTTGTTATCATCATTCAGAGAAGGACACTGGTTCTCAACCTGTGGGATTTGGTGTAAAGGGAAAAAGTAGGGGGGAGTATAGACCCAGGGGGGACCCTGCACTAGGGTAGCATATACGTAGGGTTTATTCTTTATTCGGATCCCCATTAGCTCTTCCTGGGGTCCACAACAAACATAAGTGACTTAAGTGGTTAAAGAAAATGTGTAGAGCTTTAGTCACGTAACCCCCCCCCCCCCCCTCATCATCGCCACTTCTGCGATGTAGTCTCCATATTGAACCCCATGCTCACCATCTCTTCCAGTTGGATCTGGATCTGTCTGTGGACCTCAGCCATCTGAAACAGAACCTCCCCTGTACAGAGACCACAAAGAAAAGAAAACGAGGGGAAAATAAACAAACAAACAAAAAAAGGAGGAAGAAAAGGGGGGAGAGAGAGAGAGAAGGATATTAAATCTTCCCAATGCCTCTTAAAGCCACATCCACGTGCATAAAAGAAGACCATGCAGCTACAAACGAAACACATGTAGAAGACAGGAGTATGGCAGCAAGGGACGATGGACAAGATGGAACATAATGTGTTACAAGCAGACAAAACACTGACAAAATAAATGTATCTATTGAACATTACTACAATATGCACTGGAAAAACTAAACAAAACAAAAAAACTGAATGGATGAGAAGTAGATGATTAGAGAGACCTAAAATAAATGCCACTGCTACGTATATCCAAACCAAAACTAAAATATGAAAAAGATTTTCCATTTTACCAATAGCTTACTGTACTTGTAACTGCAAAGAAACACACAGGTACAGTATGATAAAAATGAAAATCTTCTACACTCGTAAAGCAACTATTAGTAGTGTTCAGTAACACATAATGCTTTTTTTTTATTTTTTACAACATAACGGAAAAATACATCAAAAAGCAGAGCCCAGAGAAGAAGAAGAGAAAAAAAAATAGAAGAAAAAGAATGATTCATGCAGCCAGGGAAGTGCGTTGTCGTTTTAAAGATACCTACATGCTGCCTCTTCTGAATATGCAATGCGTTGTGAAAAAAAAAGGAACAAAAAGATCTAGTTTGAGCAAAGAACGGAGGGATAGACACCTGGAGAGACAGTGAGAGATCAAGCTACCCCAGAATAATGAGACAAACGACAGGTTTTCACACATAAAGACACTCAGACAGGCAGTTATGGCTAATTTATACCTTGACGTACGACGCAGCGCGTGCCTGAAATCAGTGTCACTGTCGTACGACAAATTATAAATTTGGCTTGGAGCCCGATTTACATTATACGAGGGTGTCACGTACCAAAAATGGCAGATCCACAAGCTCACAGCACGTTGCAAAAGTGTTGCACTGTGAGCTTGTAGATCCGCTATTTTCGGCACGTGACACCTTCGAATGATGGAGCATGAATTAGGCATAGGTCAAAGGTCAGACATGTACAGTATAGACTTGTGCTCACATTTTAGATTTGTGCACAAATGCTGCCTTCTTCAGTTATCTATCTATCTATCTATCTATCTATCTATCTATCTATCTATGCCATCTACTGTATGAAATATTTCTCAAAAAAAGAACGAGAAGGCTGGAGAAATAAAGAAATTGACCTATATGTAAGGTTTTATGCAACAACATTTAGAGGTCTACCATTCCCCCATGCACAAGCTAATTTATGCTACATGGTGAGCGTGTGCGGGTGCATTAGAGCCACTCATTGCTGTATAATGTGTGTGGATGCTGGGTAATCTGCGTTGCAGGGAGTGGTACCACGTGAGTGTATGGAGGAAGGTGTGGGCAGTTAAGACGTTAGACACCAGATAGTCAACTAGTTATGAGAGACTTGGGAGCGTGGACACTTAAAAAAAAAAAAAACGCTTTCAACCTGGCATCCAGCATAGGCAAAAATAATCAAATTTATTTTCTTTCTGAAAATGAATAAAAAAAATTAATTGATCAATTGTAAAGTTTTCCGCCAAAAAACAACAAATAATTATTATTTAAAAAAGATTCAAACATTAAAAAACAAACAAACAAAACAAAACAAAATTCAAAAATAGCAAAAATATTATCGCTTTTCATCATACAACTAAGTAGCAATAGGCCTATACTGTAAGTGGTTAATGGTATAATAGAGGCAAATGTCTTCTAGATTGGTGTAGTCATCTAGCAGCTGAGACTCAGTGGGTGGGTGTGGTGATGTTGTGGGGGGGGGGGGGGGGGGGATTAGACGTACAGTATAGGGTGCATGGAGGGGCACAGTCGAGTGGGTTCAGTCTCTTTAACCCATTAAAAAAAGTATATAGTCAAAGATTTGCAAAAATGTTCACGATTTTTCAAAAATAGCAGATCTACAAGCTCATAGCCCAAGCTATGAGCTTCTATATCTGCACATTTTTACTAGCCAAAGTATAACATAATGGTTAAAATGCTTTCCCGGATTGAATGGGTTAAATCCACGGCTCCACAAACGCACAGTGTCAAACATATAAATGTGTCACACGTATAAATGGCAAAGTTTGGCTCAGACACATTACTTGCTGAACAAAAACGCACATTTGAAAAAACATACACACAGAGACACGGAAAAGTTTGTTTTTCTTTCTTTTTCTTTTTCAAACAAGTCCGCAAACAAAACAAACTAAAAGTACACAGTAGTTATCGTTAATATGCAAAATCGCTATTATGCCTAATCTATATATAGCCTGTTGCACGACGCACAGCGGTGTAGCGTGTCGGAAACAGCCAAACTACAAGCTGGCGAGCTTGTAGGTCGGCTATTATTTTTCTTTGCGTGACACCATCATACGACAGAGTGTAAATCGTGCTTTATAGCAGTGGTTCTCAACCTTTTCTGGATCAGGGCCCACTTAAGGACGCAAAAGCGGGCGTCAATTGCCTAGTGGCTAAGGCACAGACCACAATGCCTTGCGAGTCGCAGCTTCGATTCCCGTGCGTGTCACTCCCCATCTCTCTCTCCCTGTTTCCTGTCCTATCTTCACTGTACTATCCAAAATAAGGCAGGAAAGCTTCCAAAAAATATCAAAAAGGAAAATCACAAGAGCATTTCGCAGCCCAGCCATCTGATACATACTGTACATACATTTTTAGAGAATGTTTATTAGCATGTTTATTTTAACGATCAATCAATTGATTGTGTTCTGACTTGGATCAATGGAGCTAACTTACCGGTAGTACACTTTAAGTTCCTATATGTTGGTAAGGTATCACAATGAAAACTCACTTTTAAAGAAAAAAATACCATGGCATTTTGTTTTACAAATTAATGTTGTATTATCATTAGAAATCTTAGTGTTTTGCCAGATATTTGGGGACCCACCTGCAATATCCTCACGGCCCACCAGTACAGGTTGAGAAACAGTGCTTTATAGCAGTGGTTATCAACCTTTTTCATGTCAAGGACCACCCAAAACTATATGCATTTGCCCCCCCCCCCCCCAAAAGCAAAGATTTGACTTACAAATGTTCGTTTTAAAAACTATATATTCAAAGATTTACACAAATAGCAGATCTACAAGCTCATAGCGCTAGCCTTCCACTGTCTATGACAACTATAGGCTTGTACACATGAACGCTCACACTCTCACACACACGCGCACGCACGCACGCACGCACGCACGCACGCACGCACGCACGCACGCACGCACGCACGCACGCACGCACACACACACACACACACACACACACACACACACACACACACACACACACACACACACACACACACACACACACACACACACACACACACACACACACACACTTCACATTTGAGAGGTAACACATGCTCTCTCTGCATGTTAAAGATACCACTATACATCCCAATACACTTTCTCCTTTTTATGGCATCATAGCCACATTTATGAGTCTGACTCCATGCCAAGGCTGCGTTCACTATCTCTATGGAGCAATGCCCACTCGGAAGAATCCACTAGATCGGAAGAGTGGAGGAAAGAGAGAAAGACACACACACACACGCACACACACACACAGACACACACACACACACACACACACACACACACACACACACACACACACACACACACACACACACACACACACACACACACACACACACACACACACACAAGCTCACACACAAGCTTGCACGCAAAAAAAATGACGTCCGCTCTCCTTCATGATTGCATCTTCTCTCCCATCATTCATTCAGTCCCGCTCTGCCAATACAAAGCCATTCAGCTACCATTAACTACACTTCAGTGTGGGGCTTCCACAAAATGAACGGGCAGATATTAGATCTGTTCATTTGCCTATGGTGGCCTCTGTAGACCATCATGCAGCTCAGAGAATAAGAAGAGGTTCGCACACTGTGGTTCCCTTACATGACTTTATTTAGGCATCCACCTGAGTGACGTTTCGAGCAAAAAGCCACTCTTCAAACCCTTTTCCAATGCCATGTTCAGATGTTCAGATATATATACGTATATAGCTGCTGCTGGGTGAAACCCTCATATGTCCAAACGTGTTACTTTTCAGGATACAAAACAAAAAAACTAAAACTAAAAGATCTACAAGCTCAAAACACTTCACATTTAGAGCTTGTATATCGGTATATATCGGTACATATAAATAATCTTTGTGTGACACAAACATCGTACAAGTTAACCCGTTGAGACCTGGAACTGTCTCATTTTCAGATTTGAGCTAAAAAGCATTATTTTACACTTTGGGCTATTCAAAAATAGCAGATATACAAGCTCATAGCGCGGCACTCGGTGCCGCGCTATGAGCTTGTATGTCTGCTATTTTTGAAAAATCTTGAAAATGTGTGCAAATCTTTGAATATATATATATTTTTGAAGCAAACATTTTTAACTCAAATCTTTGCTTCTGGGGGGTCTCTGGAACAAAATATTTTGATGGGGTTCCGTGGTCAAATACATATAATTTTGGGGGTCCTTGACATGAAAAAGATTGAGCACCACTGATACAGAAACAAACGTTTTTCAGAAAACTGTTGAGATTTAGGAGACATGTAGAATCGGCTTCAGGTCTCAATGGGTTAAAATATGGAGATAAGAGGTTTCTGCCCGACAGCAACGATGTATTGCACACCTTGGCCAATGACCATGCAACAGTAGGGTCCCAAGCACCAGGCCTGGCCCTGAATTCATTCCAGGATGTATTGTACTTGTTTCATTGCAGTAGTTTCATTGCAGCAGTCTAATCCAGTGGTTCTCAAACTTTTTCATGTCAAGGACCCCCAAAATGTATTTAGCCACGTACCCCCATCTCAAATATTTTGTTCCAGGGACCACCCCAGAAGCAAAGATTTGAGTTATAAATGTTCACTTTAAAAAATGATATATTCAAAGGTTTGCACACATTTTCACGATTTGAAAAAAAAACCCAGATCTGCAAGCTCATAGCGCGGCACTCAGTGCCGTGCTATGAGCTTGTATATCTGCTATTTTAGAACGGCCAAAGTATAAAAGGTTGAAGTGGTTAAAAGTATTGTGATGCCATATAGACTAGAGCACCGAAGTCCTAATCTGAGTTCCCAGAAGTTTTCGCCAGCTCTGGCGAGGAACTTCTGGGCCAGAGCCCTGGTATTTGTGGGCGGGATGTACCTTACGCTCTGAATCTGAGCGGACACGCCTCTTACCGGTCTGAGAGCTGTGCAACTCGTCTAAAAAGTCAGACGAGAGGCAAACAGCAGTACACAACAATGGCGGCCGAAATTTCTCAAGGGGAAATTGCTTCCCGTCGATCCTATTTAGATGCAACACCCACTGCATGTGGATCCCGCCCCCTTTTCTTCATTGGCTGTTGATTTGAATCACAACGCAGTGGCCGCGCCCCTGCTGTCCAAGCTCCGACGCTAACCCTCCCAGACTACCGAAGTCCTGACGTCACTGCCAGTAGAGGGCGCTGTTCCGCAGGTTCGTGGCTTTACTTTTTGTGTTGATATCCTCATTGGGGAATCTTAGATCGCCATAAGAACTGTGTTCCAAACATAAACACACCACCCTGGCGATTTTACTATATGGATATGAAGCATCGACTGAAGGTGTAAATGTACACATTTACCCAAAGAGTAACACAATATAAACACTAGAAACGAGTGAAACAACCCAAAGACTACATTTCCCATGAACGTGGCTGCTGTCTGGACATTGATTTCAGACCCGGAAGTAGTAGTTCTTAAGACTTTTAAGGCAGAATTAATTCCATTTTCGCCAGGAACAGGCTGTATCAAATATGAATGAATATCATAAACGATGCAAAGCCACCCCCCTGACAGAAACGCCGGGGTGGTGTGTTTATGTTTGGAACACAGTTCTTATATGACGTGATCTAAGATTCCCAAATGGGGATTTCAACACAAAAAAGAAAGCCACAAACCCATGTAACAGCGCCCTCTAGTGGCAGTGACGTCAGACTTCGGTGCTCTATAAACACATTTTGCTGAGGACCCCACTTTGAGAGCCAATGGTCTAATCTACAGTAACACCACTCCATCTCACCCTATGAAAAGGCTACTGTAAGCTGCTTACTAATAATGGGAGCGGATCAGACAGATCTGAAGCTTATGGAGACTGATGTCCGCTCCTAACACAAGCGGACCAGGATCAAATCACTTTCACTTCCTTTCCAAAAATAGCTGATTTATATAAGCTCACAGCACGTTGTGATGAATTGTGTTGTGAGTAGGGCTGCAACTATTGGTTATCTTATTAGTGATTATTCTAAACTAATTACTTTTTCAATTAATTGAATAATCAAGAAGCGATTTTTTTGGGGGGGGATCATTTATTATGATATACTAATATATGGTGTTAACAAATAAGGAAAGAATTAGATTTTTCATAATCTACTAAATCCATACTAAAGCTTGTAGATTGGCTATTTTTGGCAATAGACACGGTCGTACAAGTATAAATCAGATGTTAAACCACCAATTTGGAAATGGAAATCATTTTTTAATGAAACTCATTTGATTCAGCGAACAAAAGCGCTCGTAAACGACTGTAACGCATGTCATTGTTTGTCTAATAAGGAAAAGCTGAAAATGCCATGTTTCAGAGGTTTACCACGCATGGTATAGAAACGATTATGTAAAGTGCTTGAAAACAATAAGCCCCCCCCAAAAAAGCACAGCTTACAGAATTAGGTTGTAGAAATAATAATTCCTGCATTAAAGCGGATAAACGTGTTGGTTATTCAAGAAAGGGTATAAGGTCTCCTTAACCTCTCAGCTAATGCCAGAATGCAGTGTGGTCTTAAAACAAAGAAGATGGTTATCTTTTTCCATAATGTGTGTGTGCGTGTGTGCGTGTGTGCGTGTGTGTGTACGAGTACTTTATGTGTTTGACTCTGACAGCACCCAGCGGGCCTGACCCGCGCCTGCAGGGAGCCGTTTGCCTTGGGAGAAGGAAGGTGAGAAAAGCCCTATTATTCAGCGCACGTACCCCAGGGCAGTACTACTCATATAGCTGGGTTTTTATTACCCCAGCTACCACTCTGTCTCACTGCGGGGCTCAACAGTGGGATATAAAGGCCCAGAGGATGGGAGGTATGAGAGAGAGAGAGAGAGAGAGAGAGAGGATGGGAGGTATGTGAGAGAGAGAGAGAGCGAGAGCGCGAGCGAGAGCAAATTGTCACCATCGGGTGGAAACCTTGTATGTCCAAAACTGTGACTTTTCAGGAAATTGGAAAAATGTGTCCCATGTAGTTATTATTTAGTCACAATTTCTTGTTAATACTTTCCATTGGTTCAGTATCTATTAAACCCACAGACAGAGTTAAAAAATAGCAAAAATAGCCAATCTACAAGCTCACAACGCATCGCATCGGCTGTTCTTGCTAAAGTGGTGTGACACTGCAGTGTGACAAAGTAGGGCGTTAATTTACGAAAAGACACGGAAAGCTGAAGTACGGAGATACAAGGTTTCTGCCCAGACAGCGACGAAACAGAGAGTCTCTATGTACCAAGTGTTGGATAAGGCACGGTTAATGGCCATATGGAGGGAGGTGTTTTATGTAGTGTGAGTCTTTGTGGGGACTGCATTATGGGAGGCTCAAAGCAAACACAGGCTGTAATCCCCACAATGCTGCAGTGGAGGGAGGGAGGGAGCAGGAGGTGCCACGGGAGGATTTGTCCTCCTCAGAGCCGGCTGATTGGCTGCTGTTGTTGTGCTCAACTGGTCCTTGTACTTCCTGTAAAACACTTTATTGTTCTCCACATGCCCCTCTCTGTCTACTATTCTCTAAATATATCTCTCTCTCTGTAGTCCTTTCCCACGTGCGTACAAACACGCACGCACGCACAGACACACACACAGACATTATGCATATGCATACATTGAAAAGAACTGCTCTCTTGAATTTAATCTTGAAAGAAGGCTCACAAAGACACATTCATAAGTACAACTCACAGTATGTTGGACTGCTGTCTAAGAATAGACCCTTGTTGTGTGAAATAGACCCTTGTTGTGTGAAAACAGCAGATCTACGGGGTCACAAATGCGTTAGTATATTGGCTATTTTGATTTGGTGTAGTAATTAAAAAAATCACACCCTGTGTGAAGGAAGCGGTGCCTTTGGGGCGGGGCTTAACTCATTTCAGTTCGTCCCTATTGGTGGTCTGAGTCCACTTACCAAATTTGTACTTGGTAGCATGCTGCAAACTGGAATGATGGCTGTTTAAAGCCCAGCCAATGGGCAGACAGAGGGGGCAGGGCTTAAGTAATTACAGTTCGTCCCTATTGCTGGTTTTAGTGCATGTACAAAATTTGTACTCCGTAGCATGCTGCGAACTTCAGTTATGGCTGTTTGAAGGCCAGCCAATGGGAAGACAGAGGGGGCGGGGCTTCATCAATTCATGCTCGTCCCTATTGGTGGTCTAAGTCCACATACCAAATGTTGACTTGGTGGCATGCTGCAAACTGGAGTTATAGCTGTTTAAAATCCTGTGCTCATACGGGCGGACGGACATAACATACGCTGGGGGTCCCTGGACCCCGCTTTGATAACTTCATCAATTCATGCTCGTCCCTATTGGTGGTCTAAGTCCACATACCAAATGTGGACTTGGTGGCATGCTGCAAACTGGAGTTATAGCTGTGTAAAATCCCGTGCTCATCCTGTGCTCATACGGGCGCTGGGGGTCCCTGGACCCCTCTTTGATAACTTCATCAATGCATGCTCGTGCCTATTGGTGGTCTAAGTCCACATACCAAATGTGGACTTGGTGGCATGCTGCAAACTGGAGTTATAGCTGTTTAAAATCCCGTGCTCATTCATCCCAGGCTCAAACAAACGGACACACAGACAAAGTCATGTATAGAGCGGTTGGCACCGCTAAAAGGAGCAGAGCCCTGGGGGAACCCGGTCACCGCTACTCAGGAGCAGTAGTGGCTCAGGAGACAAAGTGCCCGCTTGGGAATCGAACGGTTCCCAGTTTGATTCCCCGCTCCCCCCTGGGTTAGCGTCAAAGTGCCCTTGAGCAAAACACGTAACCACTAACTGCTCCTGATAAGCAGTTTGGTGGCATTGCATGGCTTCCTCTGCCACCGGTGTGTGAATTGGTGAATGTAATGCATATTGTAAAGCGCTTTAGGTAAAGGCGCTATAATGTATATATTTACCATTCACCATTTTAACTAAGTTAAAATGGTTTAAGTGGTTAAAGAACTGTAGGCCTACAGTCTGGGGGCAGAAATATAGAGGCAATGTTTTTTTCAAATGAGCTCTCAGTCTCCAACTCTCCTTGTAGCTTGACCACAGACCCAAAAATAAATATACCAACCAACCTGCAGCTGCACAGCAAAATCCATAGTGTTCATTTAATCCATTCAATCCAACACATCTGTGTCATTTTAGATTTCTTTGGCTATTCAAAAATTGCAGATATACAAGCTCATAGCGCAACACCGAGTGCCGCGATATGAGCTTGTAGATCTGCTATTTAAAAAAAACATTTTTGCAAATCTTTGAATATATATTTTTTTGACATTTTGTCAAATATTTTGTTTTTGAGTTTTGAGTTACAAATGCTCGCTTTAAAGAAAATATATTCAAAGATTTGCACAAATTTTCACAATTTCTTTTTCCAAAAATAAAAGATGCGTTCCCGGATTGAATGGGTTAACTCATTTGGTTCCATTTGTGCACTCGCACAGGATTTCGCATTTTGGACATAATGGCTCTGAACCCGGCTGTAAAAGCCAAGGCAAGGTCTCAAAAACCCAATCACTCATCCTCCACAAGCGTACACGTGTCATGTCATAGCGTGACGCCACAGGCGTACGTATACATATCATGTCATAAAGCCGCTCAGCCTTTGACATCTTTAGTTATACACTGTATTGACAAGAAACACGGAACCCCTCTTATAAATAAATCACGAATCACGAAGATCGATTGGAAATGACCAGCTATACATAATTATTACAGGCTGGCTGATGGGGCGCAAAATGGAGATTGATTATTCCAGACCGCAGACGCAAGCTGGAGAGGTTGGGTGGTTGTGATGGGATGGAGGGATGATGAACACAGGAAAGAGGGATGGATAGAAAGTCAGAGACATTTGAGCGTCTCAATCTTGGTGGACTTACTGTTCACGCATAGCTTACAGTACATGGTCCTGCTGACCAATATGTTCCTCGCCCTCTGACCTAAGCAATATCGAAGATTGTTGTCCCCCCTCCTTATTTTCTGTTATTTCACCTCTCCCATCTCACTTCCTCCCATTTGGGAGAAAGTACATTGAGCATGATGGAAGGCAAGCAAAATGTCACAATAAACATTGTTTATGCCCTCGTGCGATGAATAGCGAAAATAGCAGATCTGCAAGATTGTAGATCAGATTTATTTTCTTTTGAAAAATGTTGACAGTTTTCACCTATAAAGACATGCCCAAAATAGGGAAGCTAGGTTGAAAGAGGTGAAACTAAGGCCTGGAAGAAGTCAAGCAGCGCAGGGACACCAACTAACATTCAAAGAAACTGCAAAAGCGGCGGGTCCATTAGGTTCCCCTGTTTGTGGAGGAAGTACATTGGCCAAAATCGAGGTCTAGAAGCAGGGTACAACATGTACATGTGCCACTTGGCTTTGTGTGTGTACAGTATGTGTGTGTGTGTGTGTGTGTGTGTGTGTGTGTGTGTGTGTGTGCGCGCGTGCGCGTGTGTGTGTCCAGAAAACTAGATTAAGTCTGTATGAGAAATGGAAGGCTCGTCGGCCCTGTCAGGTGACAGAACTGTGACAATTGTGACACTGTGTCTGGGTGAGAATAACACAGACACATAAGGGAACTGAAGGGCGCCGCTAGCACTGCAGCTTCTATGAAGCCAGTCGTTTCATAAAACACAGCTGAAGCGTGAATCCTACAGGATACGGCGCACAGTGACAAGATGATGACATTAAGATGGTTCATTTGCGTTGAGCCTGTGTGTATTGTGTGTGTGTGTGTGTGTGTGTGTGTGTGTGTGTGTGTGTGTGTGTGTGTGTGTGTGTGTGTGTGTGTGTGTGTGTGTGTGTGTGCGTGCTCGCTATGCATATTGTTGCTGTCGAGCAGAAACCTTGTATCTCCAAATTTCAACTTTTTATGTTTTTCCATAAATTAATACCCTACTTCGTCATACAAGAGTGTCACACACACACACTGCCCAGGTGAGTCATCGTCACTGATGAGAGGCGAGGTTCTGATGGCAGCTCACCATGCACCGTATGAGCCGTTTAAATCGTTTAAAAATATATATATACAATAAAAAAGGAACGGTTTTGGACATACAAGGTTTCCACCCGACAGCGACAATATGTGAGTGTGTGCGTACGTGTCATTAACACATGTGCACCAGCCTGTAACACTGCAGCATAGGAGCCAGTGTTTGACTATTATCAGCACCATTAAGTCACCATTTGGCAGAGTCCCTACACCAAGGACAGTGCGACAACTGAAGGACATTATTTCACGGCACGGCGTCCAGTAGGTGTTAATGTAGTTCAAACTACATTAACACCTCTCTCATCTCTTTTCGGTGGGCACCGAAAAGAGATGACAGATCCAATGTCCACATACAAAGTATGTTCCTCTCATCCTCTCTCACCTAAAACAACAATTTGTGGATTTTTAACATAGATCCCAGTGTTCTGACAGGAGATCATATACCTGTATGTAGTGTGGCAAAACATACTGTACCTCATGTATTCTGTGTGTTTCCCCTTAAAATGCAGAAATGCCCTAGGACGTCAAATGTGTCTTATTAGTCCATGAGCCAGAGCCCCAAAATTGAGCAATGATTATCGAAAGAGTGGGCAAAACCAAACCTATATTAAATTGTTCATAGGGTCAATGTGAGTAAATAAATATATGATAACCTTTCCACAGGAGTAGCTTTTTCATGGTTATCACACATTTTGTTATTTTCCCCATACGTACATGACAGGTGAAAAAATTACAAAATTTAAAAAAGAGTTATCATAATGAAACTTCCTGATTTGATTACTTACATGAAGACAATGATTTATCGTATTACAAGTTTTCTGAAATTGTATATTTAAATATGCAAATTATGCATTAGGAAAATATGCCCAAATTTGCATACCTTTCCTCAATCAACATTGGAACATTGGACAAAGCCAGAGTCAACATACTTATTTCATTTTGTTAAGATGTTGGAGTCAAAGGTTTTTAATAGGGATGTCCGATATTATCGGCCTCCCGATATTATCGGCCGATATCAGCATAAAAATTGATATCGGGAAAATATCTGTATCGTTTTTTTTTTTTTTTTTGCTTTATAAATAAGTTACAGGAGTTCTTACTGTATATGGTGTGTGTGATATGAAATTTGAGCTTACCCTAATCACAATAATCCCCGCATATATCGGTATCGGTTGATATCGGTATCGGTAATTAAGAGTTGGACAATATCGGTATATCGGTTATCGGTAAAAAAGCCAATATCGGACAACCCTAGTTTTTAACGATGGAATATTCAATATCTGGCTCAATTTTGGGGCTCAGGCTCATGGACTAAATGCCTAATTTGCATATTTAAATATACAATTTCAGAAAACTTGTAATACGATAAATCATTGTCTTAATGTAAGTAATCAACTCAGGAAGTTTCATTATGATAACTCTTTTTTACATTTTGTCATTTTTTTCACCTGTCATGTACGTATGGGGAAAATAACAAAATGTGTGATAACCATGAAAAAGCTACTCCTGTGGAGAGGTTATCATATATTTATTTACTCGTATTGACCCTATGAACAATTTAATATAGGTTTGGTTTTGCCCACTCTTTCGATAATGAAATCTTGTCTGGCTCATGGACTATATGTCTTGCAGATAAAAAAAATTGAAAGGCTATGTGAAGATGGAGCAGAAACATTCTACAACACGGCATGCACTGGCCTGGGAGGCAAACTGGAGCCCAAAGTTTGATGGAATGCATTGAAGCCAATGAGAGCCAGCTGGAGCAGCTTATGAACAAACTATACATTTTTTTATGATTATGACCTTTGTCAGATAATTGGTAAAAAAAAAGACATATTAAATAAATATGTATCTTATTTTTGTGCATATTCTATCATTTTATTGAGGTATCTAAAGAGCACAGCTGGAATTGACAGACCAAGAAAGTGACGTATGTGTACAAAATACGTACGTAATTGTTTTTGCCACACTACATACTGTTAGTCTCCTCATATCGGAATAAAATAGGCCAAATATTCCTTTAAAATAGATTCATAATAAAACACCTTCTTCACAAAGAAGGTGTATTATTATTATATAACACCATATGAGTTCATGTCAACTCCCTCCCACCCAAAATTCTTTAAAGAAAAAAAGGTACACAGTAAAATCCTGAGTGTTCATTTAACTATGAAATTGCACAAATGAATCAATTTTTCACAGGTCCTTTGTGATCTGTTTATTTGACCATAGGTTCACTTGGCTGCTAGCAAGCTGGAAACAATCACCCTGGCCCGGTCTCTATCTAAAGTCTCTGTCTGTCTTTGTCTCTCTCTGTCTCTCTACTATTTCCTATTCCTTCACAGCACAAATACTCAATCTTAATTTAACACTGAGAGTGTACAAATGGGTTATTTTTGTACATTCTCAGATTTACAAATGGATACATTAACACCTTCCATCTCTCCTTTTCTGGGGGTGACGTGAGGAAGAGCAGTGGTTCTCAAAGTGCGGTACGGGGACCCCCACCAGTACCCAGCTAAGTGATAGATAGCTGGTAACCAAATAGATTGGTCTGTAACTCTGAGTGTGTGCAAATGGAACCAATGTGGTTCCATTTGTACACTCTCAGAGTTATGCACACCAAACTGGGGGTCCTTGAAATTAAAAAAGTTTGAGAACAGCTGCGGATGATGGACCTTGCAGAGGTCAGAGACAGAAGGGGGGACGCGGGGGGCTCATACGGTGCATGGTGAGCTGCCATCAGAACAGCCTCGCCTCTCAGCAGCGACGATGACTCACCTGGGCAGGCTTGGAGGCTGGCCTACCAGACCGTATTAAGAGCAGTAAGAGCTGCAGAGGGGTTTAAAACGCACGACAGGATGGACAGGAACAAAGGCTCAAAGTTAAGAGGGCATGCAGGACAAAAAAGCAAGCATGTAATTCTTTGTGTCAAGCTGCGACCAGCTCTCAGCAATTGCGCTTGGACATTATGGTCCGACAGGTCGACAGAGTGGCTTACGCTAGCTAAACATGACCATGCCCCCATTTGACATGACTCTGAACCACGCTCCGTTAGTATAATCTAGGGCTGGGCAATTTACAGTACACTATCGATAGTATAATGTTGATATTGTGATATGAACATAGTTATGTTTTACTACTTTAATCCCTATTGTAATACTTTCACAATTCGTCAAACATTAAAAAAAATCACACCTGTGTGAAGGTAGCGGCGCCTTTGATACATTTTGTCATCAATAAGTGTTTATAATGTGTTTATAGCCACGTGTCACGTGAAGCTTGACCAATCACTTTGTTGACGTGTCTGACCAATCAGAACGTTGACGCAAAAGCCAGGTATAGAGCAGGATCCGCTCTATACCTAAAGGTATAGAGCGGCTAGCGCCGCTAAAAATACTGTAGCAGATCTACAAGCTCACAACCTGCCACATTGCGACGCATTGTGTGCTTTTAACTCACATAATGTGTATGTGTGTGTGTGTGGGGGGGGGGGGGGGGGAGTGGGCTGTCTCGAGTGGTCTCTGATGTGCCCAGGGGCATGCAATCATGGAATAGGAGGTGGTGATGTGAGTTTTATTTCACGGGGGGGGAAAAGGGAGAAGGAAGGCTTTGAAAGAGTGCTCTCACTGCAGTTTCCTGCAACGCAGTGCCAGTGTGAGCAGAATTCTGAGAAGGTTTGAAGCTTTGGGGGTGGGGTGGGATGGGGTGTGAGGGGGTGTGGGGGGGAGTTTTTGCTGTGTTAGCTGAGAGGAAATTGGGTAGGGGTCACCGAGAGGTCACAATCTCCGTCTTATAGGGATTGCAGCTACAGTAGGAATTTCAGCCTTGACAATGCTTGGAAATGGGGGGGGGGGGGGGGGGACGAGTCAGGAAGCAATGAAACAGTTTCAACTGATTGATATCAAACCGGTGCGAAAAAATAGATCCTTGGGGCTTGTCTTTCCTACCCAGTTTCCAAATCCATTGGTTCTCAAAAGACCCTGGGGGGGGGGGGGGTCCCCAGCAAAATGTGTTAATATAGCATCAAAATCTGTTTAACGACTTGAACCCCATACACCTGCTATTTTCAAAGAATCGGGAAAAAAAACTTGATTATAAACATTTTAACAACACAATTCTTGTAGGTCCCTGGTGAAACCTCTTTTCAGATGGGGGTCCGCAGCCAAATACATATGATCTTTAGGATCCTTGACATGACAGCGTTTGAGAACCACTGTCCTATCCGGTCTAGTGTTGTCAAAGACCTTTTCTCAGTTTGAGGAAACTGACATTTCTACATTACATCTCTTGATTCACAGGGATATGAAAGGCTTGCCGGCCTAGACATGCTTCAAAACATTGTTACCTTACAAAATTGGATTTGGCCATCTGAATTAGACATAAATTGTTTTAATGAGATGGGCGTACGCAAGGGAACATATCAGAGATGAGAATTAGATGAGGGGAGGAACGAGAAGAGTAATTAATTAAGATCAGGCTACTTCAAATGCGTGTGGATTAGAACAAAAAGATCTGCACACCAAATGGCTCCCATTAATAGGATTTGATTTAATCAGACCTTAGAAGTCTGAGGAAGGGCCTGTGTTGCTCGAAACATCTGTACATCTGAAAAATCCTCTTAATCACTTTCAACCCTGTGTCTCTATTCAGGGCATGTCATTATAGACACAAAAAAATCACACATTTTCTAAACATTTCAGAAATAGACAATTTTACGTGTGAGCTTGTAGATCGGCTATTTTCATGTGACAGTCGCACCGTAGCGTTTAATGGGAGGTACAGTATTGTGGATGTTTCTGTTCTAAATGGTGCATTTACATAGCACCTTTATCCAAAGTGTTTCATGCATTACATTCACCCATCGACGGCGGAGGAAACAAAGCAAGGCACAAAACTGCTCATCGGGAACAGTTAGGGGTTCGACACTAACCCAGGGGGAGCCAGAGATTGAACCAGGAACCTTCTGACTCTCAAGCAGCCGCTCTACCTCCTGAGTCACCAATCTTCTATACTCTACACTTTTGATCCAGCACCTATTGTACTGGACATTGGGGTGCACGTGTCTTTTTTATAGTTTCTACTTTAACCACTTAAAAAAAAAGGATCCCTAAATGATAAGCCAAATATGCCTTAATACATTATAATTGCCTTCTATAACTACATTTTCATTTAATTTAATTTAATTTAATCTTAAATATTTATTTTATTTTATAAATAGTTCATATTTTACTCAAGGGGGACAACGCCCGTCGCAAGTTGATGATGTCATTTATGTGTGGTCCAGCCCTATGGAATATATGGAATGCATGTGCTAATAAAAATGCATTTAGAATATTGTTTTGATGCTCATATTAGCCTCAGGAAGTATTACGTTGGTTTTATTAAGACTTGCTAATAACATTCCTTTACGGCTGGACAACACATGGGCAAATGACATGACACTTAATTAAGACGGTCATCAACATTCACAAAGATTCCTTCATGATCTTCACAGTGTTTTTAAGCACAACCTTTCAAATGAAGTGTGACTGAAAACTCAGTGGGTGTGCATTGCATTGACAGTTGTGAGCTGCAGCTGTTTGCAGTAATGTTTGTCGCACCAGCTGAATAAAACCTGACAAATGAAATCAGCTCTCTGATAGCATAAAGCCGCGCATCATTGTCTCTCTAACTGCAGAATGCACTGCTCTGCCTGTGCGCTGGACTGGATCTTGGTGTCACATTGCGAGAGAGGCAAATCTGCTGAAAAAAATAAATAAATCTGCATCTGAATGACAACAATAGTGACTGAGCGGGTCCATATATGGCCAGAGAGGGGAACCGGAACTGCAGGAGCTTCCAAGTCCATATTTAGCATGCGGAAGACAGGCAGAGAGAGAGAGATCCGCTTTTCAGACGTCATGACATCACTGCCGACGAGCCTTTTTTGGACACTGTTGAGCGTACTCTGTCTCTCTTCTCCTCTCCTCTCCTCCTCATCATGCACTCTCTCGCTCTGCTGTCAAGGCATGTTTGATCTATTTTTAGAAACGTGTGCGGCGGGCAGCGTGTTTTCTCCAGGCTGCCTGAGCTCCCACATCAATGCGGGGGCGTTCTCAGAATGAGAGAGAGAGAGAGAGGGGGAGGGGGGGTCTGACTTAAACTTTAATTTATGCGCTGCACCGTTGTACGGCAGTGTTGCGTGGCAAAAATAGCAGATCTACAAGCTCACAATGAGTCACGGAGCTTGTAGATTTGCAGCTTGTAGAGCTTGTAGATTTGCTATTTTCATGCAGAATAATTCGGGCTTTACGCTCACCTCTATAGCAGTGAAGCATCATGAAGTATCTATCAGTCTTCTCAAAAGGGAGCCACTTGTTCAAACTTCCAGCCAACATCTCTTGATCAAAATAGCTGAATGGAACATCACCACTTATGCTTGCTATTCTGAGCTCTCAGGGCTGTGGATCAGCTTTGCTACAGTATAAGTGATAAACAAGCTCTTGAACAAACCTGAGTCGCTGTGAGTGGATGATGTGTGTCAGTTACGTGTATTTTGGGCCTGTTAGCATGGATCAGGGCAGGCAACCTTAAGCACGGGTGCCAACATTGGCACAGGGGAGGGGGATCACTGGCACACTGGCACAAGTGTGAGAGAGAGGATCTTTAAAAAAATATATATGTTTTTTAAATGTAGTCAATTACATTTAGTCCCCTCACATCTGTATGCAAATTACATCCTGCACATAATTCTACATCCTCCTATAATTTCACTAACCTCTGTGGCCTTCGTTCGTTCGTTCGGCGTTCGTTCGTTCGTTCGTTCGTTCGTTCGTTTGTCTGTGTGCCGTTTCTCCTCACTGGCTGGAGCACTTGATCTTATTTTGCACACAGCCATTCCTCATTACCATCTGAACTTAACTGCGAAGCCCGTTTTTCAATTTCGCCAAATCTCAGCTGTTTATTAGCCTTTTAAAAAACAACGGCAGATCTAACTGTGTGTGTGCGCACGCGCGCCGACGGCTCGCGCCTGTGCTGTGTGTTCGCGCGACGGCCGTGTGTGTGCTGTGTGTGTACGCGCGCACCGACGGCTCGCGCCTGTGCTGTGTGTTCGCGCGACGGCCGTGTAAGTGTGTGTGCTGTGTGTGTGTGTGCGCGCGCGCACCGACGGCTCGCGCCTGTGCTGTGTGTCCGCGCGACGGCCGTGTGTGTGCTGTGTGTGCGCGCGCACCGACGGCTCGCGCCTGTGCTTTGTGTTCGCGCGACGGCCGTGTGTGTGTGTGTGTGTGTGTGTGTGTGTGTGTGTGTGTGTGTGTGTGTGTGTGTGTGCGTGCGTGTGTGCGCGCACGCGACGGCTCGCGCTAAAATTTTCACACCATTTAATTCTTACCTTCCTTTTATACAAATAAACTGCTAACTTCATCTCCTGCAATTTGTTCTATCTTTTTACATTGTACACCACTGCACACTGCTCACGGATCTCAAATTGCACACAGCCATTCACCATTACGATGTGCATCAGACTGCGAAGCCCGTTTTGGACGTGCAATAACCCCAAGTTTGCTACTATTTTTGCCTGTGCCCCTCACCGGGTATGGTCTAGTTCATTCTAATCTCTCAAGAACAGATTCAGAGCTGCACTACTGAGTCTGAAGGGAGGCCCGTTCAGAAAGTGTGAGCGTTGGCCTACAAGTGGGCGTGCCTTCAGATCAGGAAGCAGGCCGCGCTTTACACAATCAAATGTAGTGGCCGGGATTTACATCTGTGCGTTCGCTTCCCACTGGAAACAAACCCAAACTCATTTAACAATAGCGTCCTCGGAGCCGACAAAACCACGGAAAGTTAGTAACATTTGAACGTGTTCTTTCATCATAGAAACAAGTAGGCTTATAACCAAAACGATCCATGTTCTTCGGGAGAAATGGTGTGTTAGTGTTCCGTGGAGAAATATTGCTGGGGAATGAAAACATAGGCGCACCACCGGAAGTGGAGGGCTGAGGGCAGACCAAAACGCTGGTTTCCAGTCGGCACATATTCGATTCGATTTTCAATTAAAACTTTTTAAATCACACTGTCAAAAATATAAATCCTGGGGCCTTTTTTGCAAGTAAGGAAACTCAAGCTGTGAGCATATACTGACTCTTCAACTCGATTTTGAGGGCACTATTCGATTCCCATTTTTTGAACTATCAATCTTTTCTGATGTTGATCGAATTATGTGACACCCCTAATAAATATCATGTAAAGTTGTTATACTAACTACTAGCCAAGTCTGCACTAGCACACATGTGTGTGTATTGGTGTGTATGTACAGTATGTGTGTGATTGTGTGTGTTTGTTGACAGATTTAATCTATCATTAGACTGCTCCCCTGCGGTGGCTGTGCACAGTGTACAGTGTAGCTTGAAAAAGGCAATTAAAAACAGCAGTGTTCTCTTTCCAGGATGCACTATAAAATCTTGAGTGTTAATTTAACTCCGAGAGGGTACACATGTACATTGCACACTCTCAGAGTTACAAATACAATGATATGATGTACTATGTCACCAATGTCACTGTGGAATGAACCCTCCGGGCTGTTTGCGTTGTGTTCGTTAGATAACTATACCTGAGGGGACATAATAGAAGTCCCACTGGTTTCCCAGTGCAGATGGGCCGCAGAACCGGTTTGTACGTTTCACCTGAGAAAACGTAGTGTGTGCTGTGTATTCCAGGTATTTTTAGCGGTGCCAGCCGCTCTACACTTGACTATGTCCGTCCGTATGTCCGTTTGAGCCTGGATGTCCGTTTGTCCGTTTGAGCCTGGATGTCCGTTTGTCCGTTTGAGCCTGGATGTCCGTTTGAGCACGGGCTTTAAACAGCTATAACTCTAGTTCGCAGCATGCCAGCAAGTCCAAATTTGGTATGTGGACTTAGACCACCAATAGGGACGAGCATTGACTGCTGAAGCCCCGCCCCGCCCTATTATAGCGCCACCAGGAGGCCACTGGCTTTAAACAGCTATAACTCTAGTTTGCAGCATGCCACCAAGTCCAAATTTGGTATGTGGACTTAGACCACCAATAGGGACGAGCATTAATTGCTGAAGCCCCGCCCCGCCCTATTATAGCGCCACCAGGAGGCCACTCACCAAAGGCACCGCTTCCTTCACACAGGGTGCGATTTTTACATTGTGCTCTGTGGGCCATGTTTCATCAGACAGGGAGATATCTATCTATCTATCTATATATATAAAAAAAGGAGTGCTTGTTTTCTTCGAGTTCACCCCCCCCCCCGTCCCCCCATCCCCCCGTCCCCCCTCGTCCCCCCGTCAAAAGAAGAAATGACGTCTCGGAGGCACCGAGACTAGGGCGGACGATAATTTACGATTCTGTGCCTATCGGGACATAACTCGGACAGCACTGAGTCGACTGAAGGTGACCTAGCCACGCTCGGCACAGCGATTCACTCGCCTAAGGTCGCCACCGCTCGTGGCTCAAGTCACCTTCAGGCGGCGCACCTCCGTCAGTGAAACCGAGTGCACCTTCACACACACACACACACACGCACATGCGCACGCACACGCACACACACACACACACACACACACACACACACACACACACACACACACACACACACACACACAGTGATTTACCCTTGGTAACTCAAGGAAGGGATTATGACTTCATGGAAGGAAGGAACGAAGCTTTCACAACAAAATCTTTATGAGACATTATGATAACAATTTCTATCAATACCATTTATATTACCCAGCTATTCTGAACAATTGTCAATCGTATAAATGTCTAATGAAGATACTATTCATCTGCAGTCAGCCCTTATCAGGGGCTAGGCTTTCTCTAAATAACTACCCTCTCAAATTCAACTCTACTCCTGCTCTCCTCGTGTCCCCTGCTTTCTTCCCTGTCACTTGCGGGAATTCATTGTGTGCATGTCCTAATGCCCATTAGTTGCCAACTGCTTTATCCGTTCTTTTCATCCAATTAACTCTCCCCTCACATTTCTGTGCTGCCACTGCCGTTGTACCCTACGCCTCCATCCTACTCCTCCCGTTCAACACCCCCCACTGACAGGCATCGTCCAGCCCGTAGGAGTATGTGCAGCAACAAAGATCACCCTCCTCACCCGGCCTCCCTCCCTCAAACATGGCCAATTGCGTTTGTATTGACGCTTGGCCAAACTAGGTACACCGGGGTGGATTTGAGCCCTTAAGACTCCACACTGGCTGCGCCACCCAAGCCACTAGCCGATGCTCATTTTAATGCTTAGATTAAATACATAGATAGGACATAGATTGGTGAAGCAATAGGAAGCGGTGCTGCCGCCTGGGTTTGGATCCGCCCTTCAAGACCATCGATAGGGCTCGCTCTTTCAGGCTACTAACATCGTAACGCTGTGCGAGCCTATTGGGTGAAGTGTTGCACGCACGCACGCACACGCACACGCGCACACACACACACACACACACACACACACACACACACACACACACACACACACACACACACACACACACACACACACACACACACACACACACACCCCAAGTCATTGGCAGATGAGGAGAGTACAGTACACAGTAACCCTGAGAGTGTAGAAATGGGTGTAAACCCTTACGGGTCCATTTGGTTACACTTGTACACTCTGAGTTACATATGGATAAACGGACACTTCGGATTTGACGGTGTGAGCACAATCGCCTGTCCGTGACCAATGCTGTGAACTCATTTGACCCCCCACTCCCCCCTGCCTGCCAGCACCTCAAGGGTTGCCTCAGAGCTTTGGTAACTACCTAATCATTACAATCTAATGGGCTAAGCACGGGCTAATTATGTAAATTCTTGATTGGAGATTTGGAGACGTGCACTAATGAATTAAGCAAATGGGACTGGGAAGTATTCACTAATAACCACTCCTAAATAATAATGCAGTAATCTAAAGAGGCGGTTGGGACTACCTTTATGTGTGCCAATAACTCGCATGCAGCTTGTATCAAATCCTGGGGTGGATTACTGCACGGGCCTACTGGGCCCAGGCCCAGGGGGGCGCTAGCATTCATGGGCTTAGTCATTCATGTCAATAACAGAGCCCCAAACGTCCAACTGAAAACTGAAGGAATAGACTAAACATTCACTTTGTACATGTCACAAGAAAGAAAACATCCTGATAAATTTTAAGAGCATGTTGTTTATCCCACCAGTCTATGAAAAGGACTTAAGAGGGGCATGCAAAATGCAAGTGCAAAACAGCTCGGCGTTCTTTGTACACTAGCCTATGCGTGTGCACTGTAGATCCTGTTGCAGATGAAAATATTGTGGTGTTGACCTGCAAGTCCAGTGTACCTGCATGCCAAGGGGTGGGGTGGGGTGGGGGGGGGGGCTTTTACAAGTCTGTGCCCAGAGGCCCACTGTCTCATAATCCACATATGATCAAATCCTGTGGAATTAATCAATATTTAATATGATATATTACTGAATAGTCCATCTGCCACACAGTCTTATATACAAATGTAGTATATGACTGAATAGGCTCATGTGCATAACTGCCATAACTTAGTTAGTTATAAAGTGCCGTTGTTATAAGTTGTTATGCATAATTATAAACAGTTATAATGAACCTGGTAGTTATGTGCTGTTCTGCTGAGCTTAGAATGCATTATGTCCAGCACTTATAATACTTCATAAACCTTGTTGTTATGCATAATTATAAACATTTATAACGAGTGTTATGAAGGTTTATAAGTGCATTACCCAACCTTAATATACAGTCTTACCACATAGGTAGTACAGTATATAACACAATCTGCTGGGGCAGATATGCACACAACCATGCCGTCAAGACAAGTTGAACTCACATTGTGCGTCTACGCAGAAATACACGTCAGCATTAAGAGCCCTTCTGTTTTTAGATGTAGACAGCGGTCCCCCCCCCCCCCCCCCCCCCCCCCGGGGGCGATGCTGATATGTGAAGACAGCATCAATCTGGCTGCTCAGCCTAGCATGTCATTTAAACCCAGAGGCACAGGGAGGCATTGCTGAGTTTAACCACTTGAACCGCAGCATGCCTATTCTGAGGGGAACATTAGCCAAAAATAGCCGATCTACAAGCTCCCAATATGTTGCACTGCAACGCGTTGGGAGCTTGTAGATCGGCTATTTTGGGGTGAAGAGGTTTGGTGTAGAGGGGAAAAAGCAGTACAGAGCCAACTCAGGACCAGATTACTAAATCTAGAGGGTTTAAGTGGTTAACTGAGATGAGGAATAATTAATAAATAAAGAGATGGGAGGAAAACATTTAACATACAGTACACATACACCAGATTCATCAGAACCCTGCGGGACAGAATGTGTGTAGGAAAAACACATTTGACAGCAAAAAAAATGGCTATACTGTCACCCATCTCTGCATCCCGATGGGTGTCCACTTGGACAGATGTATGTATCCTACATGAACTTGAGGATTTTAATAATGACACTTAGGGGCCTTGATGTGGGCTTAATATTGTTTACATTCTGTCAATGAAATGAAAGTTATCTCTGATATAATCTTTCACCAAGATATTTTTCACAATAGTCACAATAGTTACGTATTTTAAAGTTAATATACACATTAACCCATTTAAACCCGGGAGAGCATCTGTGTAACCACTTTAACCATTATTTTATACTTTGGCTATTAAATAGCAGATATACAAGCTCATAGCGCGGCACAAATCTGCTATTTTTGAAACGTTTGTGCAAATATTTGAATATATATATATCTTTAAAGCATTTCTTTTACTAAAATCTTTGCTTCTGGGGGTCCCTGGAACAAAACATTTTGAGATGGTGGTCCGTGGCCAAATATCTTTGGGGGTCCTTGACATGAAAAAGTTTGAGCACCTTAGTTTTTCAGAAAACTGTTTTAGAAGACATTTGTAGAATCGGCCTCAGGTCTTAATGGGTTAAACTAGAATTTAAAAAAAAGTGGAGGTAGATTACAGTTGGGTTGATGGCATACAGCCCATCACAGAGTGGCTGGGATGAGGATGATCACTGCCTACACAGATAATGGAGCTGAAGCAGAGCTCAGGCAGGCACTGTACTGGGCTTTTGCCGTAGGAAATTGGAGTGGACACAGACACACACACGCACAGGGCAGAGACTGCACAGTAAAATCCTTTGTGTATACTCCAAAGAATGTACAAATGGAAACAAATGGACCCTTTTACAGGTTCATTCAGCTCCATTTGTCCAATCGTAGTTACATTAATACAGGGATTTCAGTGTGTGGAAGAAAAACAAACAAACGTGATGTGAGAGTAGCCAAAAACACAAAATAGAATAATGAATAATTAATGCAGAGACTGCTTTTATATCCTCCTAACTTGCTTCATAATGTCCATACCTTACCCCCCCCCCCCCCCCCGACAACCAATACCATTACATAGTCACCCCCTCCAATTTCCTCTCCTTCCCCTTTGGAGTTGAAGCCTCCTGCCACCTTAAGTCACACTGAAGTGTATTCAGTGCTATAGACGCTCTGCCACTTTCATACAACCAACACTACTGTCTCGCACGGTGACAATGCTGTCACCAAGCCTGTCATCGTTTCTTACAAATCGTTGCTGTCGGGCAGAAACCTTGTTATCTCCATAACCTTTGTTTTTTGTAAATTAGTGCCCTACTTCGTCATACAAGAGGGTCAACACAAAAGTAGTGAACACAGCAGATCGGCTATTTTCACTAGTTTGGAGAAGAAGGTAAAACATCCGCACACTGGAAATGTATTTTCTTTAATGGCGCAACGTTTCGACCTTATAGGTCTTCATCAGGCAAATAGTTGCCTTGATGTCCAGCACCTGGCCTAAATACCGGTACATGATCTGCACATAATCTCCTCCGTGTAATATTTTAAAATGTTTTTCAAAATAATAATAAAAAAGGAAGTTTTGAACATACAAGGTTTCCACCCGACAGCGACGATGTGCTACTTGTAAACAACACTTAACGGGAGTCCTACCTGGCTGTTTCCCCTTCCACACTGTCCATTGTCTGGAAGTCTACTATCTATAATGAGCAGAACCAGGGCCAATCCAACCTGAACAAGACCAAACACATTGTGAAAGCTGCTCTTTTTGTTTTAGTATAGGGAATAGTCATGAAATATTAATTTGTGCAATTTTCCCCAGAATAGCATTTGAATACGTTCTGCATTACGATGCACAAACGGCGGAATCTGCTGCATCATGAGCACCTCTTATTTTATGAAGTATTGAATGCGAGGATGTGTGAATAATTGAAACGTTTTGAAAAGTTATTTGTTCACAGAGTTATAATACAAAATCCGCTAAAGAGGTTCTATAGCTTCTTGAACATTGGGGTATCATGCCAGGAGATGAACAAAATAAGCACTGCTGTAACAAATGTCAGGAATTAAATTCACAGAAAATTATTGTTCATGAGGCAGCTGATATAAACTTAATTGCACAAAACTACCTAGAGAGCTATCCATGTTGGAGCATGTATGTGTATGCGTGTGCGTGTGTGTGTGTGTGTGTGTGTGTGTGTGTGTGTGTGTGTGTGTGTGTGTGTGTGTGTGTGTGTGTGTGTGTGTGTGTGTGTGTACATCCAGTTGCAGGTTGGTCATTGGCTGCTTCTGCCCATAGCCTAATTTACATCCCACAGTATCCCATACACCTGCTCCCCTACTGGGGGAGGCGCTACAGCCACTACTAGGACTCACCAAGATCCTTTGAGCCTTGACTCTGGCTGGCCATCTCGCCCATCCGCACCAGAGCGTCGAAGTAGCCCTTTGCAGCAAATGTCACACCTGGAAACATGGAAGCATTGGGCATCAGATCAAGGGTGCGGAGTGGAAAACGGTATCTTCGGCAGCCCGGCAGCCCTCCCCTGTTGGCCGCAGATAGGTAAGGGTGGGCATGGGAAATAAAGTGCTAAGAGATACTATGGAGAGACTAAACAGAAGGAGGGGAAAGTAAACAACAACAAAAAGCACTAGAGGATATAGAGCAACTACAAGAAATACTAACGGATAGAAGCTAAATGGAAGCTGCAAACTAAGACAGACCATTCTTAACCACTACATGGTGAAAGGAAAACCCAAGGCGTGATGTAATAAAGGCTATTAAGAAGAAGAAAAGAAGACCAATTCTAAAAGAGCACAGCGGAGCCACCTTAGACAAAAGCTCTTTAAACGCCCAAACAAAAGCATCTCAACCACCTTAAGTTTTAAACTTTAGTTCTCTTTCTCAGCATTCGTTTCACAGTGGGAACAATAATGAGACACTCACTCGTGCTACTCAGACAACCAAGGTTACGCTAGTACCCCAAAGTTACTGTCCACTTTCCCTGACAGAGAGGTCAAAGCGATTCATTCAGCGATTGAAGTGCTGTAGCTGCACCCCACCGGCGCCGTCTATCATCACACGAAACAGGGGCGAAGGTGCGACACTACGGCCACTCCGTCCCCCAGCAGAGGGACACTCTGAACTCACCAGCATGAGTCTAGTCATAGAAGCAGTTGATTGGAGTTAAGGGAGGTCAGAAGGGTTAGCCACACTGGGAGCAGTGATTATGACAGAGGAAACATGGCCAGTATAAACGAACATACATATGGATGAGGAGTGTGTGGATTACAGGCAGCCATACTGATGGGTGTTTTGGTGATTTGAACCGCCAGCCAGATGGCTTTCCAGAATGCACACGACACTCTGTCTAGATTAGCGATGAAGGCCTTTGCTGTCAGGGTCCCCAGAAGATGGAATGACCTGTGCCAGGAACTAGCTGGGGTTAATTTGCATTGTGCACACGGGAGATTATTGTAGCCTGGCTCCAGAACATAGGCCCCGCCCACTCCACTGTAGTGGACTGCTTCTCTTGCAGCTTCAGTCAGATAATCAGGCTAGAGAGATATTGTGCTTTGAACTTGAACATTTTAAAATGATTCTAAATTTCTCAAAAATAGCAGATGTACAAGCTCACTGAGCTATTTTTGAATAGCCAAAGTATAAAGAATAAAATATGAATAAAGTGGTTAAAATGATTTTTAGTTATAGCCTATAACCATTATTTTATACTTTGGCTATTCAAAAATAGCAGATATACAAGCTCAATCTATGAGCTTGTAGATCTGCTTTTTTTTTATCGTGAAAATTTGTGCAAATCTTATATATCTATATATTTTACATTTTTAACCCAAATCTTTGCTTCTGGGGGTCCCTGGAACAAAACTTTTGCATGTCAAGGACCCCCAAAATTATATGTATTCGGTCGTGGAAACCCCCCCCCCATCTCAAAATATGTTGTTCCATGGTTCCAGCTTTGAACTTCGTGTAATACCTCTTATCAGCCAGTAGTGGTCCTACACCACCACAGGATATACATAGGGAGACCACCTCCAACCACTGCAGTTGTGTGCACTTACTGTATGATGATAGCTCACTGTACCACCGTGGTTCTCAAACTTTTTCATGTCAAGGATCCTATTGTGTACCAGGGACTTCCAGAAGAGAGGATTTGGGTAAAAAAAAAAAGTCTAAATTATTCTAAATTTCTCAAACATGACAGATGTACAAGCTCACTGAGCTACTTTTGAATAGCTTAAGTATAAAGTATAAAATATGGATAAAGTGGTTAAAAAATTGTGTGATGCTATATACATTTTGCTGGGGACCCCCTGGAAGAACCCTCTCAAGGACCCCTGGGAGTCCCCGGACCCCACTTTGAGAACCACTGCTCTACCCTACAGATTGGTTAAAATATAAATGTATTTATTAAACTGTATTCTGGATTGCAGCTTTTAAACATGTTGTTTTTCCACTTCCTGATTTAACTGTGAAGCAACAAAAAATGTATTATTATATTATTATTATTACACTGCAGGGAAAAAGACAGACAATATTTACTCTCTAGATAGTAAACAGTATAAAAAGACCAGACTACAATCAAGCTCACATGCATTGCTGTTTTTCCTGTGGCTGACTGAGGTCCTCAGAGACCACGACTGACGCCTTCTGTTATGCAAGTTATTGTTCTCCTTCTGACTATGAAAAGGAGAGTCTGGCTGCACAGTCCATACACAATAGACATGGCTAGCACATAATGCTTCAATAGCTCTTCCCACCTCTTGAGAAAATGATCAAAACAAAGAAAAAGGGCTCCGTCTGCTCTGGAGTTCTGGATGGACTGTAAACCAACCAGCAAAAGGCAAATGCCCACACACTGCAACTGAACAACATACCACCGGTAAGCCTGGATACATGCTGATGCTGGCCAGTGAAAGAGAGAGGCTCAGAGTTATGCGCAGGTGGAGAGAGAGTGTGGAGTAGTTAAAGGGATATTTCACTTTCAAAAAACTTTTGGTCGTTTTATCGTCTACTCAGGCTTTTGTGAGCCCCCCAGACCGTTTTTAAGTTGCTTGATTCATTATTTAGATATTTGATATTCATTTTATCAGACACGCCCCCTTCCTATACAAACCCATTATAACTTCAAAATCCATTTTTAACATGTTAGATTCATCAAAAACATCCGTCCTTGGTTCTGGTGACTCACCCTGCCCTCCTAATACGCGAGGGGCCGTGTTTTTTCGATAACTTTTTTCATTTATTTTTTATATTTTTTGGGGGAAAATGAAAAATTAAATACAATAAAAAAATAAAATAAAATAAAGGAAAAAAGTAATCGAAAAAACACGGCCCCCTCACGTATTAGGAGGGCAGGGTGAGTCAGCAGAAACAAGGACGGGTGTTTTTGATGAATCTAACAGGTTAAAAATTGAGTTTGAAGTTGGGTGAAATGGGTTTGTATAGGAAGGGGGCGTGTCTGATAAAATGAATATCAAATATCTAAATACTAAATCAAGCAACTTACAAACGGTCTGGGGGTCTCACAAAAGCCTGAGTAGACGATGAAATGACCCAAAGTCTTTTTGAAAGTGAAATATCCCTTTAAAGCCAGATTTATATGTAGTGGTGTGCCAGTGTTGCGTGTGAAAACTGCAGATCATGATGCCACGTGCTGTGCGCTTGTCGCTGTGCTTGTGCCTGAAGCACTGGACTAGCCTGGCATGGCCAGACTAATATCACTACGTAGATATATTAGTCTGGAATCTCTGTGTGGAACCTGCATTTCCAAGGGGCGGATAAAAAAAATGCCTCTGGTGGTGATAAACCCGCCCCATATTTGCATACTGGTTCCTGATTGGTGCCCCACTACTTCGGGGGCAGCAAAATCCTATAAGAACCTATAACAGTGGTTCTCAAACTTTTTCATGTCAAGGACCCCCAAAATGATATGTATTTGGCTGCGGACCCCCATCTAAAATGTTTTGTTCCAGGGACCCCCAGAAGCAAAGATTAGAGTTACAAATGTTAGCTTTAAAAATATATATATTCATAGATTTGCACAAATTTTCAAGATTTAAAAAAAAATAGCAGATCTACAAGCTCATAGCGCGGCACTCGGTGCCGCGCTATGAGCTTGTACAGTATATCTGCTATTTTTGAATAGCCAAAGTATAAAAGGTCATAATTATTCTGATGCTATATTTACATATTTTGCTGGGTACCCCCTGGAACCCCCTCAAGTACCCCTGGGGGTCCCCGGACCCCACTTTGAGAACCAAGGACCTATAACAACCAGTGCAAAACATTTTTGCACTGGCAAATTGGTCTGGTTTCCAGGCTAGCACTGGACAGCAAGGGATGGATGGCTGGATGGATGGATGGATGGATGGATGGATGGATGGATGGACGGACGGACGGGTTCATTTACAGGTGGGACGGCGAGCTGGCTAGGGCGAGACAGACAGAAATGAGTGATTGGACGGAAGAGGGAGGCGTAAAGAGGATTAGAATGGCGATGAAGGCTGATAGGGACTCGGGAGCGAGTGACGCGGTGCCTCCCTCACCACCTCCACAGTCAATTAAACAAGAACAAGGGGTGAGACCCGGGCTCTAAACAAGCTTATCTGCCGATTGATCAGTTGTACTCGAGGCTTCGTTCACACCCCCTTTCCGACCTCAACCCACTTGGATCTCCGTCAAGCCTTTCAACATCCTCTATCAAATACCCTACTTCCTCTCCTACACGCTCTCTCCTTCTTTCTTACGATTTCTCACAGTTGAATTCTTCCCGGTGACAGCTCTCTCCGCCCCCCCGCCCTCATAGCTCTATGGAGACATGGGACTGAGTGACATGTCCCCCACCTTCCAGCCCACTCAAAACCTGCATCCATAAAGCTATGTGATGAGTTTCTGTTCAAAGCATCTCATTCTGCAGTCCCACCTTTGCATCAAACCAAGCACTTCAGAATCAAACATAACCGTCTGGAATGGACCCAAAAAGGTCTTTCCCACTCCACTTCCCAAGCCCCCCCCCCCCCCGCTCCCAAAACCGCTGCTACACACCCCAGTAGGCTCATCCCCGACCCTCACAAACAGGAGGCGCTACTGGCTATTGTTTGCGGTACCAATGGATGCCCACCGGGTGCCCGGCTTTGCCGTGCTTTTATTCTACTCCCTCTCTCTCTGAGTGCACTCTCTATAAAAGCCCAGGCATTGCTGCCTGGCATTGACGAAGTGTAATCCCCACTCTGGGGAGTCGCAAGGCTATTTTTAGCCTTATCTATCTAGACGGTGCTGAGGCCTCCTTTTATCCCATTCAATCCGGGAACGCATCTGTGTAATTTTTTATTTTTAGCTATAGCCTATAAACCACTATTTTATACTTTGGCTATTTTTTTTTATCGTGAAATTTTGTGCAAATCTTTGAACATTTTCTCTCAAATCTTTGCTTCTGGGGGTCCCTGGAACAAAACGTTTTCATGTAAAGGACCCCCAAAATTAAATGTAATTGGCCGCGGACCCCCCCCCCCCCCCCCCCACAGGAGCAAATAGATTTGAGTTAAACATGTTCGCTTTATGCTTGCAGAGCTTGCAGAACTGCAATTCTTTTGAATAGCCAAAGTATAAAATGTGACTTAAATCAAAAAGATTACACAGATGCGTTCCCAGATTGAGTGGGTTATTGGCCTGTGAGTTTCTCTCAGAGACTTCCCTGCTCGCCCTCCCCCCCTTCTAAGCCCGATGCAGGGAAAGGACTGCTCACTGAACACACCCGAGCACAGCTGCGGACCACAACTACAGCCACGACTTATCATCATCGCAACCTGCTTACTCTTGAATACCGTTGCTCTAATTTTCTTTGGTCTGGGGCCATGTACGGTACACACACAGTCCTATACTCCTGTCATTGTGTCATATTTCACATTTCATCAGATAGATAAGCCCGACGACGCCATCTTGTCCTCCCTGCAGAATGAAGCGGAAGAGACAAGTGCTAAAAGACGTCTTTATCGCAGCGGTCGCTCAAACGTTGCCTGGAGGCCAGGCTTATCTGAGTCCACGCGTGGCCCCTGTCAACGGCACAACGGTGTCGGGGACATTAATTTTGATGCAAGTCCAAACCTAATCAACATTCATAAAATTATGCAAATAAGACGCCTAATGACCAGCTCTCACTAGAATCTCTGTAACACTGATTAATAACTAGGCTCTGACATGCTGCTGTGTCAAGGTAATGATCGCGGATGTCCATTCCTGTTTTTGTCGGCTCTGTAGGAGGCGAGCTGTCTACAGGTCTGTGAGTCTGTCTGAGTGTCTGTCTGAGTGTCTGTCTGTGTGTCCGGGGCAAATCTAGCGAGCCGCTGGACCGATCAGCAGGACATTTCTCGTGCACGTGTCAATAAGCCATGGAGGTTTTACTTTTAACTATTTAACTATTATTTTAGAATGCTTTAATGTTTCTCAACGTCTGGGTCCAACTGGACCCTGACGGGTCTGTAACTCAGAGAGTACAAATGAAACAAAATGTGGTTCCATTTGTATTAACACTCATGACTTTACAGTGATTGGGGTCCCAGAGATTAAAAATAAAACAGGGATCAAAAGGGGGTCTGTGGCCTTATGCATATCAAACTGGGGGTCCTTGAAATTCGAAAGGTTGAGAATAACTGTTAAAGGGATAGTTCACCCACTTTTTTTTCTATCGATTAGTCAACCCATGGAGATTTGAATTCATGGATTTTGTTTTGTTTTTCTCACATTCCTAAGCCAATAATTTGATGACCAGCGGACCGGTAGGCAGCGGTTCTGGTAGGAGACACAAAGGAGACAGGAACTGCTGCCGGTCATCAAATTATTGGCTTAGGAATGCGACAAAAAAAAATATATATATGAATTCAAGTCTCCATGGGGTGTCTAATCAATAGAAAAAAAGTCATTTTGGGGGTGAACTATCCCTTTAATGGAAGTCAAAGGGGGTCTGATCTAGCTGAAACCTGGCCAAAATACAGAGACGTCACATATATGTAATAGGTCATTGGATCTCAAAGTGGTGTCCCAGGGGTCCTTGGGGGGATACCAGGGGGTCCCCAGGAAAATGGGGGTCCCCAGGAAAATGTATTAATAAAGCTTCACAATCATGTTAACCCCTGTATCAATATTTTATACTTTGGCTATGAAAAAAAAGCAGATTGTAGATCTGCTATTTTTGACAAATCTTGAAATGTGTTATATACATGTTCAGGTGGGGATCCGCGGCCACATACATATCAATTTGAGGGTCCTTGGCACGAAAACGTTTGAGAACCACTGTCTGACGTCATAGACTGGCCGCACGAAGGGCCAGTGATCAACAGGTTTTGTTTTGTTGTCACAATGAACATTCATTTCTCCCAATTGTTATTCTCTCTCTCTCTCTCTCTCTCTATCTCTCTCTCTTTCTCTCTCTCTCTCTCTCTCTCTCTCTCTCTCTCTCTCTCTCTCTCTCTCTCTCTCTCTCTCTCTCTCTCTCTTTCCTGCTCTGTCTTCAGTCGTGTCCTGGATTACCGGCGGTGTCCGTTCTCTTTTCGGTGGACCCCTTGGGGCCGGCGGCCTATTCTCAGAGCTCGTCTCACTGCTCCACTTCCCATTGGCCTGTGCCCCACTTATAGCTCTGCTCCTCCCGACTCCCTCAAGACATTTACATCAGCTTCAGTCTCCTCAACCTTGAGCCATCGCTGCATGTGTACCCCGTTAAACACACGCTGTTTGTATTAGCATTTCAGGACGGCGATTTTATGAATGCTATTTACTTGCCATTTCTGACCCTAAGCTTAAAGCCAAAAATAGCAGATCCACAAGCTCACAATGTGTCGCAGTGCCTATTTTTGGAGTGCGACACCTAACCCATAAACCTCTTAAATGCCTAATCGCAAACCTGAATCTTTTCCTAATTGTAAATCTAAGTCTATAAAGTCATTCTTAACCATAAAACAATGTTTTTTCTCTTGAGAACCTGGAAAATGGTCCTTGCGATGTCTATTTCTCAAATTCTACTATGCTTGTGGTGGGACGTTCGCCCCTCGCAAGTATAGCAATACAAGCACACACACAGACACACACACACACACACAAGAAAAGGACTTGAAGACACGTAGAACTGATTAAGAAGTGGACATGCATGGTGGACAGACACATCGACAGGGAAACAATCTGGACGGTTAACAATACAGATTACGACGACCACGCACACGCACACACACACACACACACACACACACACACACACACACACACACACACACACACACACACAGACACACACAAACACACGGTGAGAACGTAGCAACTTCTCCTATCTGAAGGAAATATTATAAGTTATGCAGTGAATATTCCATTGAGCAGATTATTTTACTGCGTGCGTGTGTGAAGTGTACGGTCTGCATTTCTATAGCGATGGGACCGTCTCCGGAATGGCAGCGTGTCAAAAGAGCCAAATGGTAGTTTAACCACTTTCAACCTGCTGCCCACATTTTGCCATGTCATTATAGGCAACAATGTTCAAAAATGTTCATATTATTTAAAAAAAAAATCCAAAACATTTCATTTCTTTTACAATTTGTCGTAAAAACAAGCCTAAATAGGCGATTTAAAAGCTCACAACACATCGTAACACGACGTTGTGACCTTGCAGATCGGCTATTTTCACTATTCATCGTATGACAAAGTACAGTATATATACTGTAGGGCTTAAACCCCACTATCCGCATTCTGGGAAAACCTGTCGCAGAAAATAGCAGATCTACAAGCTCTGATGCGCTGAGAGCTTGTAGATCTGCTATTTTCTGCGAAGACATTTAATGTAGAGTGAAAACAGTAAACTGCCCTGAGGGACTCTGGTCAACCAAGCATAGGGTTCAAGTTGTTCAAAGCCAAATGGATGGACCACCCCCAAGAGTCTTTGATCTACTTGAGAGGTGAGATGGGGGGAGGGCATTGACACGCTACTGTACATCAGCAGCGACAGAAAAACACCCCATACCACCATCAACATTATCATCATCATGAGCCGAGTTCATCTCTAGCTGAGACTGACCAAGAGGACATAAAAGCAGCGGCAAGTGTCGGGCAAGCTGTGGCCCTCTACCTGGACCACAAGACAAAGAGGAGGAGAAATGACGGGGGGATGAGAGAGAGAGAGGGAAAGAGAAGGGAAGAAGGAGGAAAAAAAAGGGGTTGTGTACTCACTGGAGAGCGCCTTCTCGTAGCTCTTCCCCATGGCGATGAAGTTCCGCAAGCACGGGTTGAACTGCTCCATGATGGACTGAAAACAGAGAGAGAGCACGTTTGGTTTTTGCCGTTAAAGGCTGATTTGTGCATCATCGTACGACGCAGGATAATTTAAGCATAAGTCACCCACACGAGGAGCAGGGAGACAGAAAGAGAGCGAGTGAGGAGCGAGCGACCAGCAGCAGGCTGCTACAGTGTGCTCACACCACTCTTTAATAGGACACACAGACACCGCTCATTCAGATGTAAGCAAACCATGAGGGAGAGGAAAGGTGTGAGGATTCACTGCAAACTCACATATCATGGGCTGGACATGCAGAGAGAGCGAGAGAGAGAGAGAGAGAGAGACACCACTGATGGTTTTAATGTATAAAGCATGAGGGAGCTTGCTTCCCTCTAACCTCCCTTTAGACAAACTGTGAGTTTGGCTGCTGAGTGGCAGTGCCCAGCAGCAGACCTGGCAACCCCATCGCTATGTCCTCTTCCACAATGTGTGTGTGTGTGTGTGTGTGTGTGTGTGTGTGTGTGTGTGTGTGTGTGTGTGTGTGTGTGTGTGTGTGTGTGTGTGTGTGTGTGTGTGTGTGTGTGTGTGTGTGTGTGTGTGTGTGTGTGTGTGTGTGTGTGTGGGGAGGGAGATCATACATTGCTAAGTGAATGGAGGCCCCTTTTGGGTACGATACACTCAGATTGAAATTAACACTCATGATAATTTTACAATTTACACTCAAGACTTCAAATGAAGACAGGAGTTTCGCGGTGTACAAAGAAACCCTTTACACTCGCACGAGTCAAATCAACACTCCGGATTTTTGCAGTGTACAACGGAAGGAGAAAATAGGTGGCCAAGGAGAGATAATTGCTTAGCCGTCTGTGGGAAAGCGAGGAACTGGAGGATGAAGGGTGAAGGGGATTCAGATGGTGGCTCCTGGATGCCAACTCTGCCATCGGCACCAGATTCGCAGGTTTGATTCATACACGGTCTGGTGGCACCACCGACTCAGTTGGCACTTGCCTTGTAGGAAATCGTTGGTCAGAAACCTTGTATCTCCATATTTCAACTTTGTATGTTTTTTTCCCCGTAGATTCATGCTCTACTTCATCATATAAGAGTGTTGCATAAAAGTAGTGAAAATAGCAGATCTACAAGCTCACAACTCATGACGTGTCGCATCTGTGAGCTTGTGGATCGGCTGTTTTCACTTTTCTTTTAAGTTTTTTAAATAATTTAAGAAAAGAACCGTTTTGGACATGCATGGTTTCCACCCGACAGTAACTAAATGGAAAATGGGGCAGTGTGGGGTGTGTTAATGGGTTCCTCTTTAGGGAGGGGAACAGCAGAAATAGGAAATGTGACAAGGCTTACTCTTTAGCAGGGAGAGCAAGTAAAGTACACTAGAGCAGTGGTTCTCAAACCTTTTCATGTCAAGGACCCCCACATTGATATGTATTTGGCCACGGACCCCCATCTGAAAATATTTTGTGCCAGGGACCCCCCATACAAGATTTGTTTTAAAAAGTAAAAAAAAATATATTCCAAATGTTAAACATTTTTGCATGATTTCTTTTGAAAATAGCTGATCTACAAGCTCACAACGCGTCACAAAGCGACACTTTGTGAGCTTGTAGATCGGCTATTTTCAAATAGCCAATGTATATCGGGCTCAAGTGGTTAAACTGAATTGAATGCAAAATGAACTAATTTTGATGGGAACCCCCTGGAACACCCCCAAGGACCACTGGCGGTCCCCGGACCCCACTTTAAGAACCAACCATAGACTGTAAAAAATAATGGACAAACCCACACCATTGGTTTCTAAAAAACGTATACGAAGCCGATTGTTCAGGAATTTCAAATCCGCCATCTTTCTATCGCGTCATATCGCGTCATATCCTGCAGAATGCAACCAGACCAGTATAGAGGATATGCGTGTGACATCATCATCAAACCCGGAAGTTATGCAGGAATGCCTACTGAGTGTCAAAAAAAATACTTTCTGGCCTTGACAGCCCATGCATCCAAACAGAAAAGTCATATCTGATTGCATTAAACAACATTAAACAATGTTAAACTCACTTTGCATGTTGCTTTGCCACTCGCTTTGCCACTCGATGTGCCATTCACTTTAAGCATGCGCATATCCTCTATTGGTTGGGTAGCTTGTCAATCAAGAGCAGGGGCGTGGAATGAATGCTATTGGTTGTGTAGCTTGTTAATCAAATCATCCCGCCCCTCCTAGAGCATAACCTATTTTATCGTAAATGTTTTAATAAATTGGACCATAATTTACCAAAACGCATATCATGATGATTGAAAGAAGACTTTAAACTAGCGACTGGAAGCATATAGTATTTATGAGAATGTTTACTAAGGTAAGAAAATCAAGTCTAAAGTTTGTCAAAAACCCATCCGCTTGCATTAAGAGAAATGATTTCTGACACCAGCAGGGGTAAAACAGCGAAACTACAGGCTATACATATGAACTGTCACTTGAACTCTCTTCCTATATCGACTCAATTTCAAAGCAGCAAGCTGCACCCTTAGAACCAACGCACTAGAGGTCCACCAAAAACCGAAAGTACCCAACAATACCCGAGACCCAGGCAGGTTCAGGTCCATGTTTTATTATGTTCAGGCCCAGTACCTCGAGTCCCGAGTCCGTCTATCATTATGTGTAACACCAGAGTGGAATCTGAGAAGACACCATACTCTGTGTCACGGAGAAAAGCATGAAGTACTGCATTACGATTAGGCTGACCTAGGATCAGATTGCTGCAATGCAAAAGAAGGAGATAAAAAGTTGAGCTGTGGCATCCGTGTCAGGCTGCCAGCTGAGTTGAGAGAGAAGATCAAAGGTGTGCGATTATGGATTCCTTCTTCGGCGAGCTGAAAAACATGTTTGTTGTTTGATTTGTCTCTTACTGTAGGCTGTTACATACAGTACACTGATAGTTAGATCCATTATGAAGTAGCCACTGGCATCTACTGGGAAAACATAATTTTTGCCAGACATTTTGACTATTGAGTTTTCAGTTCCATATCATTGCTGTCAGGCAGAAACCTCATATTTCCATATTTCAACTTGTTTTTACATGAATTAAGGCCCTACTTCATCAGACAAGAGTGTCGCACCAAAGTAGTGAAAATAGCAGATCTACAAGCTCACAATAGATGGCTATTTTCACTATATCAAAATGATGATAATGACATGTTAATGATAAAAAAAGGAAAGGTTTTGGACATACTAGGTTTCCACCCAACAACAATGATATAATACCCAACAGTCGGGGTCAGTTGTGTATATATTGGAACTAATTCCATACAGTAGGTCCAAGAAGTATTTGGGTCCATCATGCACACCTTAATCTTCCGTGTTAACGTTCCATTTGTTTTTGAGAGCGTAGAAATGTAATGAAATGGACCTGTACATTAATGTGTAATGTACTGTATATAATACTATAATTAATGTCATTATAGTATTTTTTGTACAGTGTACACTCTAAAGTTACATTTGCAGCAAGTTTTATTCTATTCTATTTACAACTCTATATTCCCATAGTTATCATTGCTATAGATATTCTTTTGCTAAAACAAAAATATTTGTCTATTAAAAAGTTAAAGCTCTGTCTCTCTGTCTCTCCAGTAAACAGAAAATGCATTTTCAGGTCGCGGAGCAGGATACCAATTTCATCCAATCAGGAGAGAGAACTCATCCAGGATACAGGATGAACAAGTGAAACTGAAGTGATGACACAAAGAACTGAGCAGACATAATTGGAACTGGAACACAAAACTTTAATTTAAACTGAAAAATGGGTGCTCTCTCCTAATTGGCTGACATTGGCAACCCACCTAAAGAGCTGGAGAGACAGGGAGACCCCTGTTACTGAACAAACACTCTATAGCAATGATCACTATCAGAATAATAGGGCTTCGACTTTTTAGCTATAAGCTTTTTGTTTTAACCGACACCTACCTTTAAATAAAACCTTATTTTTTATTTTTGTCTCATTCTGAAGCGTGCAATCTCATCAGCATGTGGGTGTAAATGGACCATTTCCAATTCTGGATGCTCCATCTGAATATAGTCACGACTGCAAGTTAAGTTACAACCTGTTTGTGTTCTCCAAGACCCTTTCTCTCTCACACGCACGCACGCACGCACGCACGCACGCACGCACGCACGCACGCACGCACGCACGCACGCACGCACGCACGCACGCACGCACGCACGCACGCACGCACGCACGCACCCTGTCTCCTTCCTTACAGATGGCCAAGTATTGATCCCCTCTGTCCTGCCACCTCAACAATGCAGGGATGTTGGATGTGAGCGCTATGACGTTTCAGTGGAACCTCAGGTCACCTACAGTGCATGTGACTGGGCTGTCATGCCATCCGAGTCAGACCCTAGACTCTATAGGGTCAGATGATCTGACCCTATAGAGTCTAGGGGTCAGATGGCTGTCCAGATACAGTATCAGTAACAGGATGTCAGTCATCTCCATATTTGGGCAAGGTTTCAGCCCTATCCGAGCGACCTTGACCTCCATTATTATCATAAGTAAAAAGTATCACAGAAATATTTTTCAAAAATATTTCAATTATGTGAGAAATACATTTGGGGGGTTACTTCCTCTGCCTACTGGCAGTTTGCACAAGAAATTTAGCACTGCATCCATCGGTCCAGTGGTTTACAAGATTAGCCCCAGACTGTGTGCGCGTGCGTGTGCGTGTGCGTGTGCGAGTGTGTGTGTGTGCGTGCGCGCTGTATTTGCCTCAGCGTGGCAATGGAGGGTGTCGACACACAGCACACACAATAAGCAGAGGTTCTGAAGGAAAAGCCAGGCATATAATGACTTCCTCCTCCTATTCCTCCTCCT
>NC_139951.1:35178244-35180744 GCF_963454915.1 Gymnoscopelus microlampas | reverse complement strand
TCAAGTGCTTCTGGCTTCAACTGCAAAACTGCATCCTTACCCCAAGGAAATCATATTTTCAATTACCTTTGTGAATACAGCAATGTGACCTTCCAGATAAGTGGGCAGGTCACATTCTAATAGTCCGTCAACATGACAGAAGGTGGAAGCTCATCACTGCAGCTGAAATTGAGTGTCATTCCACTTTAAGTCTAAACAGCTGGCTCATATGAGTCGAGGGAGATGGAATAGGTAGCAGCCAGCCCTCAGCACTGAGGGTAATAGATCCATCACACAAACATGTCAGTGTGTATGGACATTATGCCCCTCGCAAGATGTATGAGTGATCTGGAGTAGAGCCAGAGGTTATACAAGCTATTAAAGGGGGAATAAGTGATATTTTTGTGTTAAAATAAGTGTTAAATACATTTGTATTCCAACAGTAATCATTGCAATAGAGTATTTGTTCAGTAACAGTGCTCTCCCTGTCTCTCCAGCTCTTTAGTGAACAGAAAATACATTTTCAAGTCAGGATACTATTCTATCCAGTCTGGAGAGAGAACTCATACAAGTTGAGTTCTCTCTCATGATCAGAATAAATTGGATCCTGAACTTACATTTTTATTTTCATTTGGAGAGATTGGGAAGTTACTGAACAAACACTGATGTAATCATTACAAACACTGTAATGATTACAATCGGAATATAGCGCTTAAACTTTTTAACAATTAACTTTTCTTCTCTTTACACAAATACAGTACCACTTACACTCTCTTTAACACATTTAGACCTGTTACACCATACGCCGCTTGTTGTACCTTTCAATCTGGGAACACCTCTGTGTCATCTTAGTTGTTGCTATACAGTATTAACCTAACTCCACCAGATGGGGCGGTATATTGAGTTCACAAGTTCACAATACAGTCTCCATCTGGGATCGCTCAGAGATTGGAGTTTAAACCGACCCGTGCCCAGTCGAACCAATCAGCGGCAGCTACGGGCAGGATCTTGGCGAGACCAGGTGTGACACCATCGAGAAGCGCCTGTTCCATTGTGGTTCTTTCACTATTCCTCATACCACGAACACCACTACAAGTTGCACAGCTACTATACAGTACGTCATGTAGACACGTCAATATGTTTGATTGGAGTTAGCATGCACAGACGGTGATAGACAGACGATCCCATCCAATCACCTGCCAAGTAGCTTGAAAAAAGGGACCGCCCTCTTCAGCGGTTGGGCTACCGAGATACCAGATGGAAGTAGGTTGTGAAACAAGTGTGAAGCAAGCTTCTTCCATCTGGCAGAGTCAGGTTAATACAGTATAGCAACATGATGAAAAACTAAATGTGAACAAAATATTTAAGTTTTTTAGAAAAGGTTAGGATTCAGAAGTTGTTATTAGAATCGGCCTCAGGTCTAAATGGGTTCATAAGAAACAAAGCATGAAAATGCAGATTCTTTCTAGACTGTTTCTATGACAGACCCTGGCTAAAATGGCAGTGCAAAGTAAAATGCAAACACATTTTCACAAAATGAACACATAACTTTGTGTTCTGTGTACTGTGTGGTCACCTGCCAGGGGTCCACTCCAGTCCATACATACTCAGAATTTAAAATAAGTGTGTGAAAAAGATGCTCATGTGTGAAAGCATGCATATGTGCAGACATACAGTAAACACACATAACTTGAAAAGACATTGGACTAAAACAAAACAACAAAAAGGCTTCGGAGAACATTGTGACCTAGCTAGCACTGCCATGGAGATTTGGCTGGCGGTGCAAGTATTTGTGCACACACAAATGTGTGTATGTAACGTGGCGAGATGGAGGCAGGAGTGTGTGCGGTGAGTCAGAGCCTATAAACACCAGCAGGGTCATTTCTTGGAGGGGCGTAAATTACTGCAACACCACGCCAGCCATGTGGCACTGTTAGAACCTGCTGTGACTCTTTCTGCCAAACACATTAACCAACAGGCAAGACCTGGCAACGCCATACCAGGCATTAATGGTTGTGGAAAACAAGAGGTGATGAATAGATGGATGGAAAGTTGGAGGGAGAGAGAGAGAGGGGGGGGGAGCACAGAGATATGGATGTCAAAGGAGACTAAAAGACAGAGATTAAAACAAGACTCAGTGTCTTCCATGTGGATCTATGATGCCATGTGACCAGTCTGTGATGTCAGGCATCTCCATATTTGGCCAGTTACAGACAAATCTATCGACTTCAAATTCAAGTTTAAAAAAAGTTTAAAAAATCATAATGTGATAAATATTTGGGAAGTTACTTCCTTGACATACTGGCACCGTGCACGAAATGTGGCGCTGATCAGTCCAGCCGTTTGAAGAAAGACACGTCTGTCTGTCTGTCTGTGTGTGTGTCACACCGGTGAGTGTCTACACCACTGCACACAGACAGACCCTTTTCTAGACAGCTCGCCCCCCTAGGAGCTATGCTGTAAATAAAGCACTTAACCCTTTAAGACCTGAGGCGATTCTTTAAAAGAATTCTAAATCCTA